>NW_010357100.1:488931-533787 GCF_000414095.1 Morus notabilis | reverse complement strand
ACTTGTTTTAGTACCTAGAACCCGGATCTAGTGGTTGTCCCTTGAGATTTTGTGAATTGGGACTGGATTTGTAGGTTTTTGAACTGATTTCCGCGCCGACCGGTCCGGTCAACCGGATGCACACCACCGGCCGACCGGTGGTGATGCACTTCTCTGTCACCGGTCGACCGGTGTACACGGGGTTTTACCCTGTTTGGCCTGAAATTGTTGTTTTGACCCATGTTTTCGGGGAAAACCCAAATTAGCTTCGTTTGGGGACTTGAGATAAAAGAATTAGCATCTTTAATCATTGTTTAAGATTGAAAACCCTTGAAATTGATTATTGAAACATGAAATTTGATTATGGCACACTAATAGGAAATCTTGATATATGACTGAGATTGGATTACTTTAGGACTGAGAATTGATCCTAAAGTGTCGTTTTGTATCAGTGCTCGCGGTGGATTCAGACTGAAGGGGCTTGAGGAAGCGGAAGCCGGAAAAGGGCAACGCTAGTCCTAGGTTTGATTGTGCGAGGTAGGATTTCTATTCCTTTTCCTTGTAAGCCTGTTTTCAAAAAGAATTTTGGCCTTGAAAGTGTTTTAATGAAATGGATTGGTTTGCGAAAGAAAAATGTTTTAAAAACCATGGCTTGTTAGTTCATGGAAATCCTTAGCTTGTCCTGTCTATAGAATCCATAGCTTGTCTAGTCATTGAACCTCATGGCTTGCCCAGTCATGGGACCCGCGGCTTGAGTAGTTCGTGGAGTCATATGAACGATTTCATAATGTTAAATGGATGATTTCTTAAGATAAGAAATCTTGTGAACTGGTAATAGAGTCTATTACTGTAAGCCTTGATAGGATGCGGAGAGTGCATCCTCGGGGGCAGAACCCGAAACCGGTCCGGGTAGGCGAGGCACTTGGTTAGGTAAGTAATTTGTACTAATTACTTGCTGAAGCCTGTAACATGGTTATTTTCAGTTATATTTCCTTTGAGAAAAAGGATGTGAGGTTCCGGCTGTTCTGTCGGGACTGAATGGCTTATTTTATTTATGTGTTCAATTATTCATTCATGCGCTCATTTATTCTAAATATTTCAAATTATATCCTACTTGGCCTTTCGCTCACGTTTTATGTTTTAAATGTTAAACCCCTCCCAGAAGATTCTAGGATCGGTGCACAGTAGCTGGATATTTGCTACGGAGCAGCTGAGTTGTGCTGCTGTTGGAATCAAGTGAGGATCGGGAACATCCTCTTGGACAAATGTAAGGAATTTGAGAATTCTGTAAACTTATGTAATATTTCGATTTACTAGACTGTGGTTGATATCTGTTGTAATGATTAATTACATGAGTATGTATGTACGATACTGTATGTCCTGTGGGGTGGAGCCCTGTGTGCCAGAGACTCCTGAATTATATAATTCATTTATATTTTAATGCAGTTAAGTGTGAGGTCCGGTCTGAGAATCTGCTTTATTAATTTCTAATCGAGTTCCACGTCACCCACCCCGTTTGGGGGCGTGACAGCTCCTTGCAAATATGGAGTCATAAATCACGACGAGAAATTGCAAATCTTGTTAGAAGTACAAACCAGAAGCCACGCTCACCTGATGAGGAGCACGTTATTGGCATCATAATTTCAACACCATCTTCTCTTACGCACCCCGAGCAGCTGATCATCTGAAAACGCATTGCAATTGATGGGAAAAACAAGTTGGCAAAAATAACATTTGTTCAACCCCCTAAGAAAACACAAACCACAGAACCTTTTAGCCATAACTGAAATGCAAAGTGATTAGAAAAACATACAAAACTTTTAAGGCCTAATAAAACTATACAATTAAACAAATAAAGCCAACATTTTGCACATGAAAAAACTAGCAACAAAGATTGCAAATGACTCATCAAACCTTTTTGTGAGTTAATAAAACTTAAAAGAGAGTACTAATACATACCCGATCAAGCAAGCTTGGTCAATATTGTTTAAGAACGAATTTATTTGTCAGTATTTCCATGAAAAACTTTCTAACAATCAAATTCGCCTAATTCCATGATCAACAGAAACACTTGGTTTAGTCAACGTCTTGGGCATCTGGTTCAAGAGATGAATGTGGCGATATCTCATGGCCATCAAAGGATGCTTCTCCACCAAGAAATCTTTTCTGTAAGCTTCTCTGAGCACGACAGTCTGGGTCCTAATCTTGTTCGAGACGTAGAAGATCCCCGGGTGGTGAACCAGAGCCTTCTTGAACATTCTCGAACCAAATCCTAACCATTCTCCCAAGACGAGCAAGTTTTCTCTCTCCGTCTTCTTCGAAACCGTCAGCCACAGCAGCTCGTGAAGCACCGCCACTGTCCACTTCTCCGCCTGGTCGCTTCCCGGCGGGAGGTGGAATCCGTTCTCGTATGGAGAAATGTACGGCAAAAGCTGCCATTTTTCTACCCAGTCCTTCACCTTCTTCACCAGATCGAACCCTCTCGGGAAGCTCATCGGAAACGCGATCCGCTTCGAATCCGACGACGATGACGATCTCTTCTCCAATTCCGACACCGCGAGATCCTTCCTCCACGAGACGATCTCCAGCGCGAGCTCGGGTTTTCCATCGCTAGTGTTCGGAACTTCGCAGACGTGAAAGTAATCGGGGAAATCGGAGAGGAGAGAGGCGACGAAGTCGTGAGGAAGGCCAAAATCCCATCTGAGCTGCTCGACCAGGCGGAGGGGAAGTCGACCACCGCCGGCGATCATCAGAAGCCTGGAGAGGCGGCGGACGGCGTCTTTTCGGAGAGAATCGAAGGCGGCGGACTCCTCGTAGTGAAGAGAGAGGGCGCGGCGAGTGAGCTTGACGCGCGGGGGGAGGCCGGGGGAGGGCTGGAACAGGGTGAAAAAGGAAGGGTATTTCTGGAAGAATTTGGAGGAAGGGATTGAGAGGTGGAAATGGGGTTTGAGGATGGAGGCGAGAGAGAGAGGGAGAGATTTGGAAGGGTCGGAGAGAATCTGGTTCTTGAAGGAGATGGCTTGGAAGAGGTCCTTCTCTCTCTCGACGACGAAATCGAGGTAAGGGTCTCGGACCCACTTGACCTTGGCGTCCACGAAGGTACGAGATTGATTCAGCCATGGCCCTGGGAGTTTGGTCCGCAGGCAAAGAGGCAGAGCCACAGCCGCGGCCATGCCTGGCATTTGGGAAGTCCAAGTGCATGTGGAAGTCGACGGTTGAGGTAAACTGGGATTGGGGACTTTGTCGTTTTTCGTTCCAAGAGTTTTGTCGTCGTTTCTATCTTGTGCCGTGCTTAATTGGTTTATAATTTACTTTGAAGGTGAATGAAATCATGCGAAAATTAATGTCTAATTTATGCTTGTAGCCACTGTTTCATAGGTTTATTCATGTTGTTCCTGTACAATTCTTATTAATAATAATCATTATTGGGGAATTCTTTCTGGATTAAAAAAATCGGGTAGAGTACAACATTAGTGCTCTTTATTCTTATAAAGGTGAAGGAGCTTGCTATACGGGTTTGAAGCTTGTTGTCGTTTTTCAATCCTTATATTTTCAGTATTTTTATGGCCCTATTCATTTCATCAATTTAAGTTTATAATTTGAGTTTTGCTATAGTAAAAAATTCTCAGAAACAATCACATTTAATTTTTTTGTTACAATAAAAAATTCTCACATAAAATCACATCTCAACTCGAATTAAAAATTCAAATCAGTAAACTAAACAGACCTTATATTTCTTCACTTACGTCGATTTTGTTCTGTAATGTAATTTTTCCAACATTTGCGTCGCTGAGTTTGGTTGTCGTTATCTCGAATATGTCATTTCAGTATATTTTTGTTGCTCATCCTTGGCTGTTGTATATCTGTTCCCTACGGTTCTCAATGCTGTTCATATTATTTTTCCTATTAAGACAACCTTACGTTATTAAGCCGTCTTAGCTCAGCCGGATGAGCGCATGGCTTTTAACCATGTGGTCGTGGTTCGATTTCCACAGACGGCGTTTCCTGCTTCCTTCATTTTTTATTGTACTTAGATCACGAAACATGAGAAACACAATTAATAAACAGGTTAGATGTGAATTGACTCAATTAACTATGTGTTAATTCCATCCAATGATATGTCTAATATAATATATAAGTGTATATAATTCATTAAATAGTAACAAAGTAAAGCCTAACAGTGATTGAGATGAGGACACTGCTAACAGTGATTAACAACAATGCTCCTTAGAAGTGCAAGAGTCGATTCTATTGGGACGGCAGGCGTCTACCGTAGATGCAATTGTCTTGTTACTTCCAGTTCCAGATTTCAGGCTCTCTTTCATGAATAACATCCATTAATGGCCTGCATTTGTGTTTTTGTTGCCTACACTAAAACATATAACCTGTCACTGCCGGCCATTTCTTGCCTTCTTTTGGAAGACAAAAAAAGTTGAAAAAAAAAAGAAGAAAAGTTTGCGCGGCATTTGATTCCGTACATTCAAAACCCACAAAGATGTGGTAAAGTAAGGAGCTAACTGGTGGAAGCTAAAAATACAAGGCCGTCAGTGTATTAGGACCAAAAAAATAATGGCGGGCAAAAGAAAGTCCAAACTAAAATATCAGAAAACAGAGGCGAGTTTGTATCATTTCTGGCGCACAGGACTAGTGCGCACGGGTCATCTTTACCCTAGGCATGCCCTTCTTCATCTGACGAGAACGCTCTTTGGCTTCCTTTTTCCTGATTGCCTCAGCGCTAAGTCTTGCCTCAGCCTCCTCCATCAGCCTTTTCTTCTCTGCCTTCTTTCTCTGCAACGCGTCTTGCCTTGCATTTTGAAGTTCTTTGTATGCCTCCTGAGCGGCCTTCGTTCTTGCTGTGTCTGTTTTAGATCGAGCCTGAGCAAGGGGTAAATCATAATTAAATTGAATATTATGTTGATTCTGAGTAGCTGAACAAAACTACAATCAAACCACCCACCTGAGCGCTTAGCTTGTATCTCCCAATCTGATCAATATAGTAAGGTATCAAAGCCACCAAGCGAGTCATATCAGTCATGTTGTTCACATTTGGGAGGGCAAACTTGAACAGCAGCATCTTCTTATGCGTTCCAAGGTGTTGATCTGAAAAATGCATAGAGATGAAGCCCTTTCCATGCTTCTCAAAAGCTTTTTCGCCTAAAACCTGCAAATTGTAGTAGGAACTTTTATAGTTGTTCGAGTTTCAGTAAACAATGCCCACGGTAAATAGATGAGACAATAAATATACTTAAGAACAGCACATGCTTCTTCTTTTTCAAAGTTCAAAAAAAAAAAAAAATCAAAGGAGAATTTTTATTATTGAGGAAAAACTATGAGGCCCATAAAAGTCCAAATCTGTAACATATTTGCTAATACTGGAGAAAGTAGAGTAGAAAAAGAGGATTTCTTAAAAATTAAACCCATAAGACCTTTAGTTTCCTAATTTTTATCTTCCCCTAAATGCAGCCACACGTAAATTGGCTAGCTAATCAGGGTATCCTCACTCCTGAAGAGTGAAGCATAATATTTTGTCACTTCGACTCACCAAAATAAGACACTAGTCGCAACAGAGTACACTTTCTTGTTATTATTATTGTCCCACTAATTGCTCTAATCAATCACAATTCACAACGTACTAGTAATGACTCACAAGTTCACAACAAGAACTGAAATGAAACTAATGCCCATTCACAGAAATCCCCCATTTGAGAATAACAAGAAATCCTCTAAAAAATAAAACTTTATTTAAAAACCACGTCACAATTCACAAGCTATCACATCTAATACCAATTGCTAATGAGATAGTAAGTCGCAAAAACAACTTCGTAACAGAAAATTGAAATTAGTACTCAAATATTGAAATAAATTTCAACGCCAGGTAGTCAAAATATGGATTTAACAAAAAGCAAATTCTATAAACACATAATGAAAACAAAAGGAAACGCACAAACAAGCGGTTCTGCATCAATATGTGAATTATTATTCATAAGCAACACTTGAAGCGCCTGAACTTATTTTCTAAAGCCATAACGCCTTAAAAGTCCTGGCAATTTTGTCCAAAAGATTTGTGTAACAATCAGTTGATCAGATAAATTACATCAAAAACACAACCACAAATCAAAATAAAGAATACCCAACTGGAAAATCGTAGTCTTTAACATAAGTACTCTTAAGAATATAGGGATCAACTTCAACTTCTGATAGTCTAAATGTGGATTGAACAAAATGAATTCTGAACACATAATGAAAGGAAAAGGATCTCCAAGACAGAAACTTTGCTGCACTAGTATATGAACTAACAACCTCATAAGAATAAACAATACTAAATCGGAAAAATGATTCACAATCAAGAGTAATATTGATGTGCGAAGAGTCTCATGTCTTCCATGACGATATGCATAGATTAGCAACATAGGCTTGGCATAGGATTTCTTTTTCAACAAGATAATATTACCGCCATTAGCGTTCAAAAAAAAAAAAAAACAAAAAAACTTTATGCATTTGGACAAAGTTATCCGAATTATCCAACTGAGTCAACACCACTGATCATGGACGATTGAAAAAACAAAAAAACAAAAAAACAAAAAAAAGAAAGAAAGAGAACCTGATCAAGCGCAGCCTCAGAGATCAAATCACCAGCCACTTCTTTGGACTCTGAGATGACAGCCAACTCCTCAGCCACCCATTTTCTTCCATTGGGAGGACTCAAAACGCTCGCAAACCTCTGCAAATCCCTAACTTCCTTGTGCATGACCTTGGCCGCCTTCTTCTTCGCCACAGCGAAAACCACATGATCCATGGCATCATCATTCATATACACCTCGAAGTTGATCTCGTCCTTGCACGGCACCACCATGTTGTAAAGCCTCGATATCAAATCGTGCCTGCTCTTCAGCTCCATCGTCGCCAGAAGCCCCTGGCAGTACCTCCTCCCGCTCGCGTAGAACTTGAACACGTTCTGCCCCTCCTTCAGCAGCAACGGCGAGTCGTCGCCGTCGCCAACCCCGAGGAGGCTGAAATTCTTGTCAAAGATCGAATCTTTCGCCGCGAATTTCGCCGCCCAAGCGAGCGCGATGTTCTCGTTCTCGCGCTTCCCAGTGAAGTAGTTGATCACGAACATGATCAAGAAGCTCCCGCACGCGATCTCCACCACGTAAGAAGAAGATCTTGGAGAAGTTCCAGCCTTCTTCCGCACTGGCGAGGCTTTCGGATCCGAACTCCGATCGGAGGGTTTGGTATCCTCGGAATCGGCGCTCCTCGGCGTCGTCGTCTCCGGCGACGGCGGTTCGATCGGCAAACCCTCGAATTCGTCCTCGTCCCAATACTCGAAGCTGGTGGAGGAAGGCTGCTTGGGATGATCCGCATCGGCAGTCTGAGATTCCGGAGCCGGATAGGAGGGAACCGGATCTGGAACCGGGTCGGGTACGGGTTCGGAGCGAGTCAAGGGAGAAGGGGAACGCAGAGGGAGGGATTCGGTGGAAAGAGAATCGAGTTCTTCGTCGTCATCGGCTTCGAAGCCTTCGAAGTGGGAATCGGCGAGGACGTGATGGCGAGAGAGGAGGAGAGAGACGACTGAGAAGAGAAGGAGAAAGTATGGGAGAGAGAAACATGGTGGTCTTGCCATGAGAGAGAGAGATTAGTGAACAGCGAGTGATTGTTTTCTTCAGTGTTATTGTTTTGTTTGCGAGGAAGTAGGTGATGATGAAATGAATAAGCCGCAGCCAATTAACTGGAGAAATTGGTTTGGAGATACTTGGGTGTTATGGTAATTTTAATAATATATATGTGTACAACTAATTGAACTAATTGAATTATTATTTATAAATTATATGTTGACAAGTTGATTATTATATACTGAAATATAAAATTTCCCAAGCAAATTATATTTAGTGTTAATTAATTATTGAGACTTTTTTGCTGAAGAAGGTTTATTCATGTTTCTTTTTTTTTTTTGAAATGTTATTCATGTTTCTTTTTCCTCTGAAAGTATTATCAAAATAATTTATCGTCCATAAATGGAAATGGACATATTTTTCTTATTATTGAGAATATTGTTTCGTGGATTTTTTTTATAAACTGTTAGTTTTTTTTTTTTTTTTTTTTTTTTTTTGAGGAACACTAGTTTTAATTACTACAAGTCATTATTGTGATTTTGCATATGAAAAAACAAATTATTATTGTGATTAACTATAATGCCACAATAGTGACTTGTCTTAATT
Organism: Morus notabilis; assembly: GCF_000414095.1. Classification (NCBI taxonomy): domain Eukaryota; kingdom Viridiplantae; phylum Streptophyta; class Magnoliopsida; order Rosales; family Moraceae; genus Morus; species Morus notabilis. The sequence continues at coordinate 525,592 of NW_010357100.1, read as the reverse complement.
ACAAAAATTATCTAACAGAAAAAAGAAAACGCTTACCTTCACAAACTTGCCATACGATTTGCTCGTGTTGTATAATTAAAATATTAGAGCAATACATAATTCATAAATTACACAATATGTCTTGGTAACTGATTATTGCACGTCCCACAAACTCTAACAATTTCAACAGATTATCAAAAAAAAAAAAAAAAAAGTCAAAAATAAACAGCAATAATTCCTAATGAAATTGATCTTTCCTTCCAAGTTCCAATAGTACCATTTCCGCGTAAAGAATTGTATAATACGAGTTCTAGATAAATTAAAGTCCCATCTCGATACACATTAAAGCCAAAAATAGGCATTTCTCAACACAAATATTCAGCATATTGCATAGTTACAGTTCATGTGAATAGCAATATGTAACAGGAAGTAAATAAATGTATGACTAGTATGTTAAAGGAACCCGCTAGCGCTTAAAAAACCAAAGTCCTTTAACAGGTTAAGCAAAACAGATTATTCCATTTCTCTCCATCGAAGCTGATGAGCAAAATCTCTTCCTGTTTCACATGGAAACACTCTTGAATTTGACGAGCACACATCTTTGAGATAGCAATGGAAGGAACTTGGATCATGGAAACAACACAATAACTTAGCAGATACTGCAATACAAGTACCACATGGAGCGAAAAACCGGCTCTGGTCGCGTACTTTGGCGCTCAAATACTAATACTATACTGGGGGTTTGTCTTCTTCCAGCAATAGATGAATTATCGAGCTGATGACCTTGTTAGAAGCGACATCCACATTCTGAGGCACAAGGAGAAAAAAAGAAGAGTGCATCATTTGGAGTTTTTTTCGGTTCTGTTAAGGTAGTGAGATCAAGATCAACATGATCTGTACCTCTGGTTTTCTAATCAGTTCCTTTAAAATAGAATGAAGAGTCGACCGAAGTTCCTTGAACAGAACAGCAGTTTGGGCTGGTGCCTTTAATTTTAACCATCCATCAATGGTAACAAGTCCTGTCTGAGATACCAATTGGAGAATTATGGAGAAATGCTAAACTACAGAGGCAACAGCTGTGATATTAATGAGTGCATCATTGAAAGACGGACAAGATGATACCTGATGTTGAACGTTAATGGAGCCACCAAACAGCAAAACAGAGTAGGGAGATATGATGGTGGTATCTCGTAGAAACACTTTGTTGGTTTCAACCTGTGAATATGATGAGATAAAAATCTTACCATATATGATTAAATGCTATCCTATGCCTATCCTCATTGTACGTTTGAGAAGATTCACATGTCAATAGTACTCCACTCCATTTCATGATTGGAATATAACAGAAAGCACCAAGTAATTTAAGCTAATCAAATTGGTGAATCAGTAATCAAATAGATAATATGCTTATGTGCATAAAAATCCCCATCAGAGAGTGTGTGTGTGTGTGTGTTTTTCTGTGTGTTATGCCATCACAAAGAACAAACAAAACTAATACCGCACTGACAATAGGAAAAAGCTAGAACTCATTAATAAATATAGTATGGATGAATTTTTTTTTTGGCCTGAAAAGTAAAGCACGTATGATTAAAAGCAAAATTAGAAACTGAGAATTATAGTTCAGAAACCTTTTCAAGGAAGACGAGGAAGGGATATCGAAATTCTTTCCAGTTACTGTTGATAGATGACGGGTGAATGTGAACTTCTCTTCTTCCATCATACCAGCTTGGATGACCTTTACTTGTAAGACCAGCAGATTGTTTAAGGTTGCCAAGAGCTACTCCAGCAATGCCTTTCTCAGTGGCAGCAACATTTGGGTATAAACCTGCAAATAATATTGCCTGCAACATGTGGCCCCAGTGTGAACTATTTGACTCAGATCTTGTGGAATATGTTTATTCGACTTTAGGAGATATACGATTCTCACGACTGGCAACAGGAAGAGAAAAAAAGAAAAGAAGACATAATGTGCAGGCAATATAAGCTCGGAAATGCATCCACAAATACCAGTGTACCTTAGACACGGACTCAAAATTCGACATCCATGAGATACGTATTTCTTTTTTTGGCTGAACTTTAAAATAAAACCCAGGATGTAGTGTCCCCATAAAAACAAGTTTTATTTTTTATTTTTTATATTTTTATAAATACAATTGAAATTCATGGAAGATTGTCCAATAATTTGCTCTTGAAGTTTTGAATACTTATGATTCTTTACCGGTAAACAAGGCAGAATGGTCTATAAGCAAATATAATTAAAAATTATCACAGAAAAGGGAAAGAGATCCAAGATCAACTAAATAGCAGGACGAGACCACATAGTTTACCTTCACTATTGGGGAATGATGTGAATACAAATTGAATGGCTGTGACGCATCAGAAAGCCAAATATCAAGATTCTCTTTCTTTCGTCCATTAATCTGAAACATGATGTTGGAACATTTAATCAATGTGGATAAATCACATTAAGGTTTTGGGTACAGAAGTCCTAAAATATTTAAAATATAATAGAAAACACTACTTTCTACATTCCCCAAATGATAAAAGAAAAAACTAGACCTGGAAGCTTTTTGGTAAATTGATAAGCCCAATATCTGCTAGTAAGGTTCCAAACTGTATCCTCATGTCTCTGACAAATCAGGCACAGAATGAGAAAACTATAAGGTAGAATCAGGAAAAATGTAATTATAATTTCTCGTAATGAAACCCCATAGAGTAGAGATTCCCAAATCTGAAACTGACGCCATTTCCAAACCCCAAGAATCTTGAGAAATCACGTCTCTTCAGTTGTTTTTTTCTTTTTTTGTTTTTTTTGTTTTTTACTTTATCTAGCAAAAGATTAGCATACTTAGTCTTGTACCAGACACTTCAAGCTTTGCTAAGCATGTTATCTTGTTACAATTCAAGGCCAGAGAAAAGAAACTGCACCTTATCATGTACATAACCGAACTGCTTAAGAAATAGGAATTGCAAAAATGTTGTGCAACTTTAACCCCTCTCTGCAAATATCAGGACTTCCTGGTGTTAGTGAACATTCTGGTTCAGACACATGCAACAGGTTATGCTGGTTGATGGTAATGCTATGTAAGCATGCAGTCAAGAACGTTGTTGTAATACGACTGAAAGATCATGTAACGCAAATGCATTTATTGAACATCATTAATCCAAGTAAAGAAGACATAATCAACCTCGCGCAGAATCTTTTCCCACTTCATATATGCAATCATCATTAACAGATGGTCAGATTGCCTGTCAACATCATATGAATTGCTAGGTCCATCCAGTTTATCAGTCAGAAGCGCCAACTTAGCCCTTTCAACATTTTCTCTCTGGAAATAAGCAGAGAGGAAAACAGATCCACAATGTAAATTATCTGGTTTAGAAGAAGAAGCAAACATCTCTTCAGCGGAATTGAAAGAGGAACCTCGTCTTTTGGATAGACAAATGGAGATTTGTGGCTCAAAAATGCTGAAATCGAGAGAATGGGTGATAAGCAACCAAATATTCCACCGTATATCATCATCTGCAGTTTCAAAGAATCGCAGCATAAATTTTGGTCCAAAAAGAAACTCAACATTATCATTTTTGTAAAACCCTATCACTTCTTTTTATCCAAACATAAGGCATAAAGGAAAGAAATATTAAGTGCTAACCTTTCCAATCAATACATCAACTGGAAGCTTAGCCAAATGATGTCCAAGCGGTGTCAAGAGTTCATCTCCTTCTAGCGCACCAACCTTCAAATAGCCCCAACATAAAATATTAATGTTAGTCTTACAAAGATAATGACACTGTCTAAAATGTGTGAATATGCATTTAATAACTAGCAAAATGTACAAAAAAATATCGTGAATGGAGACATCATGGAATATGCATAGTGATTCTATTGTTACAGGTGATTAACAAACATGCACAAAGATATTGGACTCAAATAAGTAGTACGACATCAAAAAACAAAACATGTGACAAGCTTATGCAATCGGGACATACATAATAAATCAACACATTCTAGTTCACAAATCAACAAAATCAGTATTTCCTTAATAATAAAGAAAACGCACTTAACTGTAGAAAATGAACCTATCATGTATTCTAATAACAGGAGGAAAGAACATATAAATCGATAGAAAATTACGAAATGTAAACAAAATAACATGACCAAATATAACCAATCAACTAGGCAATTACGTGGCTACTATTTCTCAGAAACAGGTATGTAGTCAAAGTAGAATTTAGTGCTAGTATCAACAAATCCAATTCAGTGAGAATCATCAATCCAATAACAAATACCTCATATAGAAGTGAAATTGCTGACGTCATGGCCTCATCCTTGGGAGGTTCTATAGCCTGTGACAAAAAAGTAAAAAGAAAATCTGTAAGATAATAGTGTCAAATGATAAACGATAAATTTTTTGAAGATAGTATTACGTACCTTGGACAAGAACGGCTTTATATGTCCCAAAGAAAGAAACTTAATTTGTAAGCACAACTCTACTAATGGAGTTCGAAGCATCTCTGGAACCTTGGTAGAGTAAATAGTACATTAGAAAGAATTGATATGGGTATAGAAACACATCTAACACATCCCCTTTGAAAAAATAGCTTCTTTGTCAAAATTACCTGAAAACGGCGCATAAGTTTTTCAAAGCGATGACATGTGTACAGGCAAAAGCAAATTCCAGGTTTCACACGTCCAGCTCTTCCTCGACGCTGCCTTGCATTTGCTTGAGATATCCAATCTTCAACCATGCTAGACAATTTCTACAGTGAAAAAAAAAGGTCTAAGCTAGTTGGTCCTGATAAAACGATCACAAATACATCACTGATTTTATTGATAGAGCCAAAACATGAACACGGAAGCAACGGAATCAGAACAGTCACCTAAGTAGGAGGAAGTGTTCAGCAGCTTAATGAATGCAAAAAGTCGTCAACCCATTATTGGATTGCCATCTGTCATTCCTAATATTCTCTTTAATGTGTTTTACTGTTTTTATTAAGGGAGTTTTCCCATCTTTTCTGTTCCTCTTATATAGCAGGTGCATCCGTAAACTACAAAGCCATAGTTGTCAAGGCAACTAACTGCGTCATATGTTATGATCTAACAAAAGTGAAACTGTTGATTGTCCACTTCTGCTCTAGAAGATATTTCTCTAAGCCATGAGAGATTTGATCATGATTAAATGAAAAGATATTTGCTTGAGAAATGTTGCAAATCTGCATTCTAATATATTTTAGGCATATCTTGTTTTTAAGAATGATTTTGTTCCTAAATAGATGGACAGCTCATATTTCTTTTCCATAATCACATTTTAGTCGTAGAGTTTGGAAGCACAAACCTTCTGTGGATTATAACGGTTCTCTTTATGCTTTCCACAGTCAATAACATACACCACATCATCTATTGTTAAACTGGTCTCCGCAATATTTGTGGCCACAATGACCTGAGACAACAATTATTGAAAGAAAATGTAAACACCTGGGTCACGAGCTAAGACAAAGCTACATGAATTTATATTCAAACAACTAAGTGAATTCAAGCATTATTCATCTTGTAGATTATGTAACTTTCGTCCTCTTATCTTGAATGTAAATCACCATGGGATTTACTTAATAATTAGACTTCTTTTTTTTTTTTTTTTACAAGAAGTTAATACTCACAGAATCATTGCCTAAAATAATTATGAAGAAACAAAGAAATTAAAATAAGTTAACAAAAGGTATGAATTAAGATAAAAAGAGTTAAAAAAGTGACAACATTACAGGGGGAAACATCCAAGAATTAGCCACAGTAAGTGGTAAAACTTGCCTTGCGTATGTTCTCAGGCGGCCTCAAGAACACCTTCTTTTGATCAGTTGATGCAATGGATGAATGTAATGGAAGAATCCAATCAGAAGACTGTCCACCAAATCGGTAAGAAGCAGCTAGCTTATCCACTAACATATGAATTTCGGCCACTCCCTGTTATGTACAGACTTAACTTATTAAATCGTTTTTTAGAAGATTTATTAATACGTCATGCAAATTTTTTATATTTCCCATTATTGTTAATTATTATTAAAGGGACTAAGAGGATGGGCTTACCGGCAAAAATACAAGTACAGCACCCTCACCACAGGTTTCATCAATGTGACAGACCAAGTCTTCAAGTAGATCATAATCAATGAAATCTTCATTCAATCTTTTCTGCACCAATATCATATTTGTTGTATTACAAAACCAACGCAAAGTAAAAATATGCCACACGTCAGAAATTGCATGTCTCAAAGCCACTAACCAAATTTTGTTGAGTTTGCTCACTATAGGATGGATAATCATCTGGAACATAATGCGGGTTAACATATTCTTCAGAAAGCAGAGAATCATCACCCCATGCAGATAAAACAAGATTTTTCTTCCCCCTTCGGTTGTTTACAGGACCACCCTGTGATTTCACAATTCAGGAATTCAAACTCCGAAGAACAAAATGGACATATAACACAGACAGAACATTCATATAAACAGAAAAGCTGGCGTATATCCAACAACACAGACACTAGGTATGGAGGCTGGCAACACAAACAAATGACATTAGAAGTAAATTCCGAACAAAAAAAGTAAGTGAAAGATGCACAGAAATGGAAATCTAGGATCCCGTTTGAGATACCTTTTCTTTTGTAAATGTTTCATATCTTATAGCGGCTGCAGAATCTGAAGCCAGGCGGTAATTGATACTTTCATATATATCCTCCAGAAAGTAATTTGTCACGGGATGTGTTCTGCCTTCTGCAGTAATCACAGGGCAGTCACCAAAGTATCTTGAAAACAAATTTGAATCAACAGTTGCAGACCTGAAAATTGAAATCACAGAATTTAAAACTAAAACATTAAAACTAACAAAGCATAAAAGAGAGATTGAAATGCAAGCGTACATGAGAATAACTTTCAGTTTTGGAGACTTATGAGCTGATTGTTTTTCAATCAGATTCTTCAGAACAATAAGTAGAAAGTCACCCTGTTAAGAACCCAAAAAATCTGTAAATTTATCTTCTCAATCAGAGGGTTTCCAAGGGTAGCTTCTAATAATGTTCATAAATGGAACATAGCGGCAGGCAGCAAAAGGAACAGAGAAAAGAGTGATCACAGTCGTGCTTAATGAGTAGCCAATAAATAAGCCAAGTCTAAGCTATAGAAAGTACCATTAGAACGTTGCTATCAGGGGGGAGGAAGAGAGAGAGAGAGAGAGAGAGATCATTCATGCATTTGATTGACTTTGACTTTGAGTTGTACCAGTCGTTTTTGTCACGACATTCATGACTATATTCCAGCAAAACCACCTAAAAGTATAGTCACTCACCAAAAGAGACCGTTCATGCACTTCATCAACTATGACATGGGTAATGCCAGTCAAGTTTTTGTCTCCCTGCAAATTGAACCAATTAGTAACTCGAGACTCTTTTTGTGAGAGGAGTTGTTGAAATAAATCCATGATGAGAAACTAGGACTTAAGAGAGTATTATACTTGACCAGTTAATTTACCATCACCATGCATGTGATACAAGTTACAGCAGACTCGGAAAAGAGACAGAGAGACAGAGAGAGAGACAGAGCCTAAATCAAACTGGTGCGCTCACCGCAATTTTCCTCAGAAGAATGCCCGTTGTACAAAACAAAAGCTTTGTTTTTTCATTCCTGACACGATTGAAATAGACAAATAGAGAGTGAAGCTCCAATCGTTGGTGGAAAACAATACAATGATGTTATACACGCCATTCATGGTGTCTGTGCATGTGTTATACTCTGCAATTATAAAATAGATCAAGCAAATGAACACCTTGCACTATCAAGGCGAACTTGATAACCAACCAATGAACCATTTGAACCAGGTGAAGGTTCACAGCGCTCATCAGCAACCCTTTCGGCCACAGAAATAGCCTATAATTACACGCAGCAAATCACAAAACATAGTTCGGTAACTAGAAACCATTTCACCATATCTAATAAAAAATCAACAGGAATAAAGTAATTAACGGAAAGGAATAAAATCCTAAATTTACCAACGTCATCATCACTTTATGTGTCTTGCAGTTTCCAGCCATAGGAATCTTTCAAAATATTTATTGATAGGTCAATCTACTATGACTTTAAACGTAGTTGTCTTGATTTTTCACTTCCTTGATACAGGCATAGTAAACATTTTTGCACCAACTTTAAGGTGAAGTTTCAAGAATTTTCCAGGCCATACTTGTGATATATTTACACAGTGAAAGAATCATTCAGCTTTAAGGATACTATATATACCCCATTATCGTTTTTCTTGTAAAAATGATTTCTAGAGAACGACATTAATCATTTGCAAGACACCTTGCAAAATAAAACAGAAAACAGGCATGACAGAATACAGCTCGAAAACCAACCTTGTGATGATGGAATTAGGTATAAAACAATAGAATAGCTAGTGCTTATAAATGATAATAGTTATTCCAGTTACTTATCCAAAGACTCAGTTAATGCACACATCAATGAACCTTGCATTTAAGTACAGATAATTATGCACCCACCGCTATTCTCCTTGGTTGTGTGCATATAATATTGCAGTGTCCACCAAGTCCTGATTCGATCATGTCATCCAAGATAAATTGTGAAACCTACAGAATATTTCAGAGGTACCCTTTTAAATAAAAAGGCAGGAAATACACTTTGGAATCAATGTCAAATACAGAGGGCCAGAAGAAAGCTGTTAGCATGTCGCGGGGGGGGGGGGTCATATTTATAGTTTGTACTCTGAACCAAATCATTTGAGAACGAACATCTACCTGAGTTGTCTTCCCGGAACCTGTTTCCCCACAAACAACGAGGACGTTATTCTCTTTCAGTAATTTCAGTATATCACCTTTTAAATGAGCTATAGGAAGTGCAGCTCTAGTTTTCAACATGTCCTGAAACAGGGAAACATCTGAATAAGTAAATTCAATAGAGCACAGCACATATGCTATGATTGTAACGGATGTATACAAATAATAGGTCCTCAAAAGAAAATTTTGGTTTACATCACCACCAAGCAGTGACAACCTTATTAAACACTACCATGCAGTATGCTTATCAATGCCTCAGAATATACTACTATAGCCCAAACAACGAAAGTTAGGGTTTTTGACACTATGATGGTGGAATAATAGGATTTGGGATTTCTGGTAAGAGAATAATCAATACAGATTTTGTTTGATTTAAGATTAAGATATGTCGGGAACTTAAGCCATTTGAACTGATAATCTAAGTTCTGCTTGACTTAAACCTATACTCTAGAAACTTGAACTTAAACTATATAAGACTTGTCTCGAACAAACTAATGGACGTATTTTCCAATTACCTCTGAAAACTTTTGTTTATTAAGAACAACAAATATACCAACCTTGTACTTTTGCATGTTCAATTTATTCTCCTGTTCACGTCTCAGATAAGAGCTTTCCACTTCTTTATGATAATGTTCTCCTGCAACATAACAGTGAGAACAACTATGGAGGCAAAAGAAAGACGGTAATTAGAACAGTTACTTCATTGTTTTTCTACCCCAAAGACAAATCTTTGAGTTGTCCCATCAATTTGTGTTTGATCAGCCTACAATTATGTTGGCAGAGAATATTTCCAGGTTAGCATGTTCTCACTTCTTTTATTTTAATCATGTTGCGAGCAGATGATTGCAAGTGCTCCAGGAATTTATCTCAACTCAATATGGACCAGTCGACCAAGGAGACCTTACTAATACATGAATAAGATTTGTGTCTTTTACCGCATACAAAGATCTAATACGTGATCATTGATGGTAAGACCACATTCACAATCTTCACACCTAATGCATAAAAAATGTCAAGCTACCATGTCGATTTTAATTCAATTCTACAACGAACTTGATAATCATATCAATTTCTTCTCATTTCCTATGAGACGCAAAAACATAAGAAGAACTATAATCTGCTGGGAACAAATATTTTGTCTAAATTTACAATAAAAATAAATTCAGATACAACATTTTGCTTTAAAATGCACCCAAAAGAGAAATAAAGGAACATACTTTCAAAAATTGGATTGACACCAGAAACAGTTGAATTTTTATTTCCTTCAATTAATGATTCTTGATTTTCTTGGAAAACATTCTCTGTAACATCAGTAGGAACCGTTGACGCAGAACCATCAGCATTCAATAGTGAGTCCACAAAGCTCGCTCTCCGAACTTCCTCGCTTTCTTCTATATTGATCGACGAATCCCCTGAAAGAGTTTCAATTTTATGGCAATCTTAATCCACCAAACCAGCACTAATGATTTGTGTAGCAACAAATAACTACAAACAAAAAAGGCTATCAAAAAGACTTTACACCAGAATCATGCAAGGCTAAATAGACTGCATATTAGCAATTCAAAGTTTCATGTGAATTCAACTTATTCTGGATACTTGGCTTGAAATGCAAATTGAGTTACCTTCTTTCCACTGGAAAACCAATGAAGCATATGGCTCTGTAAGTATTAGGTGTATTGGGAGATCAGAAAACAGATGATAAAGAGCAAAAGCGGCCACTCTATTTTGTGCATCCTGGAATCAATACAGTTCATATAACTCATAAGTCATCTTTCAAAATAACTAAATGGTTGTCTTTTTGTAGTTTTATTAACAGGCTATATATTTTATAAAATATCTAAAAATTTGAAAAGGAATCAAAAATCATATGGAACGTCCCATTTTGTTGAGTGAGTACAACAATGAGCATCATATATTCAAAAGTACATAAAATAAATAATGTGCCAACCATCAAATATGCAACAAAAGATGAATAAGCAAAGCTGAAAATTAAATGCCACAATAACATCTGCTTCAATGATCGAAGGCATATGCCTTTAAATAAATATAAAAAATCAAGCCTTTTACACAGCTTTGCTCTTGTGCCTTTTGCTAAGTATGGTAAAATGCCATATGGAAGAGTAGGGATAAGTAATTTACCTCAACAGACTCAAAAGTTTCACCCTCGTCAGGAAGCTGAAGAGTGATCAGCCCCCCAGCTTTTCTACTCTTACCCCATCCACTAGCTTTACGCAATACACTGACAGTGTAAGAGAAATTGTTTCCCTTTCCACGCACTTTGTTGAAGTTTGGGGCTTCCCACCCTGACCTTTGACATAACTGATGAAGAACAGCCTTAGGTATCTTTGGAGGGTCACCCTGTCATTTTTAGACTTCTACTTAAATCACACACCTTATTTACTAAAAAGAAAATAATAATAAAAATAAGTGTAACAAAGCATTGCATTGCTTACGCTACCTTTTTCCAAATACCACCTAATTTCTCCAAATTTTTCTCACTCATTTCTTTCATCTTCTCTTTCTTTTGCAATTTATAAACTTCTGTAGACAAACTTTCATCAAGTGGACCATCTTCTGAGAAGAAATTACCAAGCTCTACATCTCCAGACTCTTCTTCTCCAACAATTGTTTCCTGAGCAGGAACATCTGTGAGAGTAGGTTTAACTGGAGAGTCTTTGGAAGTGCACAACTCCGTCTCATTTCCATCACTTGTTGATTCAGCAGCATGTAAAACAAATATTGAATCACGTTCTACATCACCAAATGTGTCTCCTTCAGACTGCTTGTCCGGCATGGAAGTAACATTTGTTGCCTCAGAAGCAGCATAAAAGGCTTGTTCATTCTCAAATTCTGACTCCAAGATGTCAACTGATAATCCTGCACAAAAATTCCAAACAAGCACTATGTGAAGCAAGAAAGAAATTTACAAAAGGTAGGCATGAAACATGAAAGACATCAAAATTAACCTAAAGCAGAACACTCTTGCTTGAGCTTGTGGATGATGTTTCCTGCCTGTTCCTGACTTTTCTTGTCACGTTTTTCTTTGGCTTTCATAGCTTCCAGCCGTGCAGCACAATATTCTTTAGCAATCACGTCATAGGGCCTTGGTTCAGATATCTATTTAGATGGATAAAATTGAGTGGTAATAGAGTCATCTCTTTAATGTGTCAAGCAAATATCCATAAGAAAAACATGAAATAGGAATGCAAGTTAGATCAAACAAATCCTCTAAAGAAGCTATGCTTCTGTTATTGCGAACCTTAAATATGAAGACAACAGATCCAGAAATCAGGAGACTCATTTAGTAATAAGAATAGTAAATGAAAAGTACCTTCTCGGTCAGACCTTCATCAAAATCATCTTCCCATGTTCTAGATTCATCCTGAAAATAATATAGAACTAACTATAAGATTTTTACGACACGAGCTACTTCATCAAGCCTTTCTAACACCAATAGTGCATCTCACCAAAATATATATACACACAAAAAGAGACATACAGTCAACCGACAATGATAATATTCTCAAGTTCATAAAAAGACGGATGAATAAAGATCGGTAAACACAGCATATTCAAAATACCCCACAAAAACGAAAAGAAAAGACATAACTTCAGTATGCCTTCTGTTAATACCTCTTCCTGTTGTTCCACATATCGTTTAATCCAATCTGCCTGAGAAGGTTGAAATGAGTCCAAACTTTCATCATCCCCACGACCCTTTGTTTTAAGAGAAACGCCTAGTTCACCGTCATTAATCTTTGGAGAAGCATCCACTGAAGGAGTCCAATCGTCTCGAGAATTCAATAGGACACGAACAGAACCACCTGCCATAATAACACCAACGTCACAGTAATAGTTAAGGGAAAATTCTATCTATCAGATGATGCAATCACCACATATGGGGCAGTGTAGGACCCAGTTGTCATACTTTTGCCATGTGACTCTTCTATCCTGCTACCACATGTGCGTTAATGCATCATCGGTGGTGATAAATAGAAATGCTCTAGCATAATGCCAAACAATTTTACATCCTAACCTACTAAATTCTAAACAAGGTCTAGAGCAATCAGGTTTCCATTTAGCACAAGTATAATTCTACCTCCATCTATTTGCTGCGATATTCCACTGGAAAACTTCAATGGAAGCTCATTACTAGGCAAATTCAAGCACAGCCAATCAAGAGAAGCGTCAAACGTAGCACCCTCCTACTCAACACAACGAAACAGACGCTCATTTTGAAATCGACTGAGCATGAGCAAAATAATCAGAAATCTTCATAATCAGTAAGAATTTGGACAAATTGCTTTGCATACCATGAAATTGATTTTTTTTTCCAGTCAACGCCATACCAGATGTTTAACACAAGACTAGAAAATCCAAACCTAGCTAAAACGTGTCAATCATCAAACAGATTTGTATAAATTAAGGAAGGGAAAAATGAAGGTTGAAAAGGAAGGAACCAAAAGATTTTCTCTTAAATTTCGTACATTTACTTCAAAGCCGAAGAAAGTATAAATGAAGAGAATCTGATCACGAAAAAGTAATAATTTGCACCGACCAAAATGCATTATCGCCGACGAGTTCTTTATATTCTCGGTGACCAAACATTCACTCAGAAAGCGAAGAAAGAAGTGTTAAATCTGATTATCAAAAGGAAAAAGAGTAGAATTTGCATTCTCTGATCAAACTGTATCACTGCTGACGAGTTCTTCTTTTTTTCTCTCTTCATTTTCTCGCTAACCGAACAGAAAATGAAAGTGAACAAAACATTTCTCTTGAATTTCGTATATTTACTCGAAATCCGAAGAGAAAAAGTGTAAACGAAGAGAATATGATCACCAAATAAAAGAGTATAATTTGCAGTATCTGATCAAGCTGCATCAATCGGTATGAGCTCTTCTTTCCTCTCAATCCATTTTCTCGGTGACCAAACAGAAAATGAAAGTGCAACACTCTGAAGGTTACCTTGAGAGCAGAGAGAGCAAGCTCGATTTGAGGATTGGTGAATCCTTCGCAGGAGAGCTTCTCGTAGATGGTTTTGAGCTTCTTGGCCTTCTGAGCCTTCGAGAGCGACTCGTCCACCGGAGCCGCCGCGGGCTGCGCCGTCCGGCCCGAGTTTAGGAGGAGCCTCCGGAGGCGGCTCTCGTTCTCCGCCGAAATCTGGAGCCTCGGACCGGACGACGACGATGACGACGTCCTTTTGGCGGTGGTTCTCTGCTTCTGCTGCTGCTGCTTTTTCGGAGCCATTCTTCCTCTACACTTCTTCACGTTTGGTCTCAGAGAAGAAAGAAAAGCAACGACGACAGCCAACTACATCTCGTTCAAGGACATACGACGTGAAGTTTACTAGTAAACGACATGTGGCTTTGTGCTTAAACTGAAGAACGTTTTAAAGACATTAAACGATGTCGTTTTCTACAGAGCAGACAACTTTTGGTTTCTATTAAGGGAAAAAAAATGACGTGTCGTGCGACTTGTGTATCGACGACTGGATTTTAGTTTTAAACGACTTATGTATGCCGTTTTAAAAGCTATAAACTACATTTTGTTATGTATCTTTTAAAACGTCGTTTTCAATTTACATGTTACTTTTACGTCAGTAAACGACATGTATTTTACTCTTTGCACCAAACATAAGTAACATTTATATTTCCCAAAAAAGACAACATATTACATATTAGTGGGTAACAAGTCATCTTCAAACACCCCATAAACCGACCTGCTTAACCTTGAAACAACAATCTCCTCACCCACCACACTTTCCCTTTCAAGTTCTCTTCTTCCTCTAACAGTTTTGTAGTAAAAGCAAAGAAATTAAATCCAAATCCCCACAAAAAAGAAAAATAATAACCAATATCATATTAAATAACATTTATCACCACTCTCTCTTTTTCCCTCTTCAAGTCGTGCAAAAACTCACAAACCACACACAAAGAACGCCAATGGAAACCGCAAAACAAGACTCCCACTCCGTCGTGGACACGTCCCGCCCCTTCCGCTCCGTCAAAGAAGCCATCTCCATCTTCGGCGAGCGGATTCTCGTCGGCGAGATATACTCCTCCTGCTCCTCTTCTCCCAAGCCTAATAATAACAATCGCGTCAGCGCCTTCTTTAACATTTCTCCCGTTAAAGAAGAACCAACACCAAAAGTCCAAAACGACAATGAAGATTTTGTTGATGCTCTAAAGAGAGTGGAGACTGAGCTTGAGGAGGCCAAGGCGGAACTGAGGCTGCTGAGGGTTAGAGAGCAGGAGACCGAGGTGGCGGTGGCGTCGCTCAACGCGGAGCTCCACAAAAACATGTCGAGGCTGGCGGCAGCCGAGGCGGCCAAGGCGGCGGCAGGTGGTGGTATTAATGATGAGAAGGATCAGCAAGAGAAGTGGAGGAGGGAGCTGAGGAGGAGGATGGAGAAGAACCCAACTTTGGCTCAAATACTGAGCCTTGGACCTGATGAGAAGGACACGGTGAAAAGCACTATTACTACTACTCATGATTTTGGAAGAAAAATGATGGTGAAGAAGAAGCCTATTGTTCCTCTTGTGGGAGATTTATTTTCCGGGAAAAAAGGGTCCAGTCCTCGTACCACAACAAAGTACTCCTAATTAATTATTATCATTGAGAAGATCATCAATTAATTGTATGTGCGTCCATTTGTGTTTGTATAATTTGCATGTGATCATGTATTAGTTTTAGTTTAAGTTGTTTCTCTCCAAAGTCTAATATCTCCAGTCCTCCCAAGGGTGGTTAATTTTCTGAGACGTGAATGTGGTATGCATATCTTCCATGTTAATTTGTTTGTCATTTTCTCTTTTTTTTCCATTTTTCTTTTGTTTTTAGTGGAATGAGCTTTGTTTTATATGTATCTGCTACAACGTTACATGTATTAAGGAGTGTCTTGTCTTTTATTTTTCAAGAATTATTTTAATTCTTTAATTAATAAAGAAATGGGGGAGACAATTATAAAAAGTAAATGAATTGAATTTCAAATTTATATGTGACAATTATATATATATATATGTGTGTGTGTGTGTGTGTGTGTGTATAATGATTACATTATAAATATTACAACATGCTTTCTATTCTAGAATAAATTTCTATACGTCATCACGTCAATAAAAAACAATACAATTTTTCATTCTTCAAATTCATTATCCAATTGGCCTCAAATTAAAAAAAAAAAAAATTATTGGCATCATCACATTTCTCGTTTCCCAAACGCCCACCTTAATACTAAAAATTCAGGAACAACCCAAAATGAAATGAAAAAGAGCCACTGAATTCTACTAAAGAAAAAACAACCTAATGCTTCACTATCCACCCTCAAAGGAATTAATTTTCAACGTTATTGATCATTATCTAAATTAAAAATGAAAAAAAAAATCGAATCATAATTTGTTTTTAGCCAAAAAAAAAATCAAAATGTTATGTGTTTAGGGAATAGATATTGGGCCAAGTGAAGTAGACTGAGGCCCAATGCATTTGCCTAGGCCCATATCAAAATTTGTTCAGTACGTGGACAATATAAAATCATCAAAAACGACGGCGCCAAACGAAGACACCGGGACAGAGGGGAGAGAGTTCATCTTCGCTTTGTCTTGGTCCATAATATATTTTAATCGTCGTCATATTCTACCGTTTGGTTCTCGAGATAACCAGAAAGAAAATCAACGAAAAAGAGAAAAAAAAATTGAAACTTTTGTTTTCCTCTCTCCTATTGTTTATTCCCATTCATACAAAGAACAAATTTCTATTAGGAGTAGAGATGCAAGCCGTGGTGCTGAATTCGCGACCGTACTGCAGAGCCCAACAAACCCTTCAACCTCCATCGGTCTCCAAGGTTTCCACTAATTTCTCTCAAAAGATTTGTTGTTTTTTTTTCAAATTTTAATCGGTTTTTTTTCCGTTAATTAGTTAATAATTGTTGAAATATTTGGCAGAACTGGAGTTCCTTAGGAAGCACTCATGCTTCTTTTAGAAGAGGGCATTTTCCAGTACGGCGTTGTTTCATTCGGATTCGTTTGCCTTCCGCTTCGCGAGGGTTAGGTTTGTTTTTCTTTTCTTCTTATTATTATTCTTCTTCTTCCTTTTTTAATTGCTTAGGGTAGGAGGGTTTATGGAGATGCTTTGATTTTTGTTATAAATATTGGATCGATTGAGTTGGGAAATCGATGTTCTATCTCGTTTTAGTGTCAAAATGTTTTTTTTTTTTTTAATTTTGGTTGCTGCTTGAAAATTTCTTCAAAGAAAATGGTTTCCAAAGATTTAAAGGCGTGTTTGAAATTGATCATATTTTTATTTTTCACATTTTTTGAGAGAAACAAATGAAAATGTTAAAAACTGCTTTTGATGTAATAAAGATAAAAAATGAAAATGAAAACGATTTTTTGGTTTAGTGTAAAATGAGAGAGAGATGAAGGTTGTGGTTGAAGTTGATTTTATTTTTGTTTTTTACATTTTTTGAGAAAGAAAAAATGAAAACAGGAGAGAAACGGTATTTGATACAATTAAAGACAAAAAACGGAAATGAAAATAATTTTTTAGTTTAGTGTAAAATGAAAGAGAAATAAAAAATGACTTTTAGTCATTTTTCATTTTTTATTTTCGTTTTCTCTTCTCTTGAGCACATAAGGAGGGAGAGACATTAATGAATTTTTTTATATTAAAAATAATCTCTTGATGAAACTACCAAACGCATTTTTAAAAATGATTTATGTCTTAGATTAAAAACATTTTCATTTTTATTTTCACACAAAAAATAAAATCATTTTGGAACGAGTTCTAAACGCACCCGAAAGTTTTTCATTTCTTGTTTTCGTTTTTTCCTCTCTCGAGCAGAGAGAGACATTAATGGATTTTTTTTATACTGAAAATAATATCTTGATAAAACTACCAAACGCATTTTTAAAAATGATTTTTATATGAGATTGAAAACGTTTTCATTTTCATATAAAAAGTAAAATTATTTTGGAATGAGTTCTAAACGCGCTCAAAATTACCGTTGATTTGAAGTTACAATTTATAATTTATGAGTTTCTTCCATAACCATGAATTAGGTTGGAATAGATGTAGTTAGAGAATGTAGAGATTTTGTTTTTTTCTCTCCCTCTTTACCCTGCAAGTGGGTCAGAAAATAGTGCCCAAGTAATGTTGATCAGCTAGTGTACTCCAAATTTAAAAAAAAAAAAAAAAAAGAGGGTCTGGCAGCTAAGCGTTAGAGTTTGACTACGTGATGTAGGAGTTAAGGGACTTAGGTCTGTTCGCTTCGTTAGTTCAAATCACAACTCAAGTTTTTGCTACAGTATTTTTTCTCATAAAAATTCATTTTCAACTTTTGTTGTTACATAGTTTTCTCTTACATGAATTCACTTCTTAACGCAAGTTATCAACTCGAACAAGCGAAACGAATAAAATCAAACTTGTTGTACTAGGGGGTTATTTGTCATATTTGTCAACTCGAACAACCTAATGGTTATGTAGGGGTGGTTAGGATAGGTAACTGTAGAGTGTAGAGCTAATTAAAAGTCTATCAAAGGCTTTCTTCGTATTCAGATTAAATAGAATTTGCTTGATGTTGATTCAGTAAATTCTCTCTCTAATTCAGCCTAAGAACTCCTAGAAAGAGTAAACTTCTCTCTAACCGGCTGCTAGGCATAAACTTATTTTGTCTTGTTCTTTTCAGCATTTAAATATGTGAATTGAGTAGGGAAATGTAGTGGACAATCTTTTCTCTTACTCTCTTTGTTGTAATCTGTAATGTTTTCCCATAAATGTACAGTTGTAAAGGCTGTTGCTACTCCAAATCCAGCGCTGGAGTTGCCACTAACTGCGGAGAACGTCGAAAGTGTATTAGATGAAATCCGACCGTATCTAATTGCAGATGGTGGGAATGTAGCTTTACATGAAATTGATGGAAATGTGGTGCGTTTGAAGCTACAAGGAGCATGTGGTTCTTGTCCAAGTTCTGTTGTGACTATGAAAATGGGCATTGAGCGTCGCTTAATGGAAAATATTCCTGAAATAGTTGCAGTGGAACCAATTGCAGATGAAGAAATGGGATTGGAGTTGAATGAAGAAAATATAGAGAAGGTAATTTCTCATATCTAGTAGTGGCTACTGGCTTACTGTCATACAGTTAAAAGTTAGGAGAGTGTGTTAATACAACATCTTTGTAGAAAGTAGTGCTATTATTGGTTCATCCTTTGATAAGAATTCTATTGAGAGAGAGAATTTTTCAACGTTTCACGCGACCTGGGTGGTGTAATATTCCTGTGGGATTCTTATCAAGTCACGGCTAACGAGGCTTGTCTAAATGCTATGAATCTAAAAGCTGTACCAATGGTCAGTGTTAGTTTATATACTTTGTCCAGCCAAACCCAAAGATGATGGAAATTTCACAGCTTCACGAGCTAGTTTGATACGTGTAGGATGCAACTGAGAAGAAATTGGACAGAATTCAATTGTTTTGTTGTTATTCACATTTCACCCAAGCCCCTAGCTAGGGAATCTTTTCTTTTTCTTTTTTTGATGTGCAATTGCGATTCTGTTGTATGATAACTTGCCATTTCAGGTACTTGAAGAAATAAGGCCTTATCTAGTTGGGGCAGCTGGTGGGTCTCTTGAGCTTGTGGCAATTGAAGAGCCAATAGTAAAAGTTCGGATCACGGGTCCGGCAGCAGGGGTCATGACTGTAAGGGTTGCTGTCACTCAGAAATTGAGGGAAAAAATTCCGGCCATTGCCGCTGTTCAGCTTCTATCTTAGATCTTCTCACCTGGTATTTGTCCCCATTTTTTGTCAAAAGTCCTTCAGATAAAATAAAGTATGTATAAGCGCTTTACCGATAAATGTATTCAAATATGTACAGTTTCGTGTTTAGATGCAGTGTTGTTACTTGATAATATTTATTATATGGGGGCTTTTACGAGCTCTTCACCGCTTTTTGCATGGATTTTGAAGGGCCATAGTAATTTTCTGTTTGTGCGTCTTTTCTCACTTGCACTATAGATACGATAACTTGATTGGAACAAGGGACAGAAACATTAAAATAAGACACTAGCAGCAAGAATGACAGGAAAATTCAGAAACGACAACGTTGTGAAAAAAGACAAAAAAGAACCATAAAGGATTTTGAAACGATCTTTTGAGTTAAGAATGACATTTCGGACAAGAGAATATGAAAAGGTTAAGGAAAAGTAAATACACGATGGATGCATAACAAACAACAACATTATGGGAACAGAACAAATTCTAAAAGTCAAAACGACAACAATATGTGAAAACAAAACAAATTTTAATGGCAGAAAAGTAAAACGACAAGAGTTTTTTATAATGACGATTAATTATGAGCATTTGTAACATAAAAACGGAATGACGTAAAGAAACGCTCAAGAACAAGATGAAAACACAAGAACAATAAACGACAGAAAACCAACAATAAATTAAAAGCGACAATAGCATTAAAACTACAGCTATTTCGAAAACAAGGAAAACCAAAACGATAAAATATGAAGGAAAAAAAAAAAGAGAACATTTGATAAAGGAAAGCATGAACCGAAATAGGACAAAAAATATGAATTGCAAACAGAAAAGACAAAATTTTGAAAAACGGCAATACCTATTAAACGAAGCATACTCAAAAAAACGACGATATTCAAAAAAGTACAACTTCTAAAATACCAAACAAGGAGGCTATCAAAAACAAGACAACTACCTGAAAAGACCAAAAAAAAAAAAACGACAGTAAAAACGACAAAAAACGACATTAATTACAAGTATAAAGACGACAAAAATCTATGAAAGGCAACCATCTCAATAGCGACGAAACGATGACTGTCAACACGAGAAACTGATGAGAAACGACAATAACATTTAAGAAACCCCTAACAAATAATTCTTAGAGAACATTGGTGAAGATTTTACGTAGATTTTACAAGTCAAACAACCGTGCTCTAACATAGAAAGTGGAAGCAACGAGAAGAATTTGCAATGTCAGCCACCAAAGCAACTCTCAACGACTTTGTTTTCGTGAATCCGTCAAAGAATTGGAAAAGAATAATCCACTCTCTTGATTGATTCATAAAAGATATGTGAAATATAAAGAGTACAGAGATAAGTTACATTTGACAATAATAATTGGTAATGGTAACAAAAAAGAAAATAATAATGATAAGGATTCTCACTGTCAGTCTCTTGAACAAACATATTTGATCAAAATGAATCCACACCCTTCATTCCTTAAAAAACGATAGGGTATGTGAAATATAGCGTACAAAGATAAGTTACATTTCGGCAAAAACTATTGGCAATGGCAGAACTAAACAGCGACACATCTGTGAAAACACGAGAGCAGATTTGATCATATTAGGTCGCTGCTCCTGAAATCCCTACCTGCCATTTCCAGATTGCTCTTGGAGTAGCCATTTGTATTCTCAATGACAATAGAGTTTAATCAATGAATCAGCACCAGCAGTGAATAACCAGGGCTGCCTTGGATGGAACTTACAGTCCATCACACCTGTAAAATGTACACAAGACATTAGCGACGTCTTACCACTAAGAACTTTTTTACATATTAACTGCGAAATCATTTCATTATATTCATTTTGTTTCTAAACATCATAGACCATATCCAATAAAAATGCTATAGTTAGCACCAAAAAGTGTGAAAATGGCATGTCTGATATGCTATTCTATTTGTGCCCCAAGGCATAATGATATTTCAAATGCTATAATGCATTGGAGAAACAAATAGAATAATACGTCACATTACCAGTTTTACATTTTTTTTGTTTTTTAGAACACCCTTTTTTTTTTTTTACCAGGTATATAGTATTAGCCTTGGCATTTGAATTTGCATTGAAGATGACCTTATGTTCACTTTCATCAATTTCTCAAGCGAAGATAGTTTAAGTTGAAATTCTCACCTCTCCCATTTGAGCTTTTATGTCCCCGAAGAATTTCCAGCGGAACAATAAGAGGATTCTGGTTGAGATCTGAGTAAACCATGCCATGAAAAACATACGCGGTGCAATCATCAGAGCACGACGCGAATAGGGGGTATGAACGATGGAAAGCTACATTGTTGATGTCTTTAGGATGGCACCTATGAACAATTTTCACACCACACATTAGAGAAATATACCCCATAACTAAAATATAGCAGGTAAATCTAAACTGAAACAGATAATGATCATACTTCAAAGTTCTGTAAGGTTGAGATGAAAGGTCCATGTCAAACCAACACAACTTCCCTTCTCTGCTCCCCACAATCAAGTTATCACCTGCATAGAAAGTACAGTTAAGAAAATCTTAGGACAATTCACACAATAATTACGAAAACAATCAGAATATGAACAACAAAGTAAAGTTTCTTTGGCTTGCAACCATAAAAAAGTTGTAATTTTTGGCTCTGGATAAAAAAGTTGTAATTGTTAGTAAATGAAGAATCATAGCCTACCAGCTGGATGAACAGAAATGGAGGAAATTTCACGCAGTCCAGTCTCGAGCTTTTTGATGAACTTTTGTTTCACCAACTCATAAACGCGAACATTCTTTTTTGTTGCAATGAAGAAAATGGAACGAGTAGGATGGAAAACAGAAGTCACTGGAAGCCCGTGTAACTTGAATGGAATTCTTTGGGTTAGCTTCTTAGATATTTGATGAATTACAACAGCCCTTGATTCGCGTAATAAACAAGTCAAGGAAACTTGTGGCAAGAATTAATTTCGAACAAGCGTCGAAAAGCGTGGGAATTAATTAAAACCTACCCGACCCAGCCGATGATCTACAGAACTAAAGAATTGTTCGTCTTTGTAAAAAAAAAAATAATAATAATAATAATAATTAAAAAAATTAATATAAAATAGAAATGTAAAAAATGTATAATAATATAATAATAATAAATAGTCATACTAAAAACAAACATGGGTCGTCAAAAGAGACAAATGAATCTTGCAGATGGGGGAAGAACCATGTGAATATTCATACTGAAAAAAAAAAAGGATATCTGCTGGCATTACTACAGAAAGGTAGTCTCCTTTGCGATGCCATTCTACTGAAGATGCAGTCTAAAAAAACCCACGAAAAGCAATTATAAGTCTACAGGAAGCCATTCCATCATTATTAACATCTTTGAACTACTAGAGAATTTCAATTACAATTTAAAAAAAGAAAAGCCCTGTACCTTGAAATGTCTCAATCTGATTCCCCCATGCTTATCATCCTGATGCCAGCTTGCAATGGATGCAGTGTTGTCTATGCCAAACAAAAAAAAAAAATTGGTGAGAAACTACCATGCTATTCATCTTTATATATTGAACTAATACTAAAAGCAATCTCACTGACCAGAGTCATCTGGTGATGCGGGTGTCTTGACCTGAAGAAGTTCCCTTACTCTTTCCTGTTCTTCTTCATTCCCTAAGCCAGTGTTCAAAATAAGTACATCTGGTCCCCTGGGAAGACGTGGCAACTTAATTACTCAAGCAAGTAGTATAATACCCAGAATGTATTTGTTTTTTCGTTCTTTTTACTACCTACTGATTTCAACTAGTCATCATATAGTAAAACGATTGGTGGAGGTCCAAATATAAACTCGGATGCTAACACAAAAAAATCAGTAGCTAAAATTAGCCTTACACAGATATAGCCAGTATAGGGAGCTCTCGCACGGGATTCCAAGTTACACATTTGACAGCTTCATCAACGTTCCAGACTCTAAGACATCTACCAGTCTCAATCTCCCACACACGCACAGTTCCATCCATTGAACCTGTGAAGCCAACAGGATTGATGAGAACAATTGTGAAAACAGTTTCAGTTCCCTCGGTAAAACTGCAATTAAATCTAGAAAGAACAGTTTCAGCACCTGAAGCAATCCACTGTCCTGAGGGTTCAACAGAAACAGACATAACTGCATCTGTGTGACCTCTGTACTCGAGATAACATGTTGTAGGGTAAGGCCTAAGATCCTTTCGACTTGGTAACTTTGGTTTCAAAGATTCAGGATCAATGTTTATCTGGAACATTATAATGAGAAATATAACAATATTATTGTACCGTACACGTGTGATTAGAAGTAGGACATTGAAACTTTGTATCTAGCAAAAACCAGCAAACAAAATTAACAAGCACTAGGGGAACTTTGCCAAAATCTGATTTATCACTTACTCGCTTCTTTCGTACTCTGGGACACAAGTATAGATCCAGACATCGTTCAAATGATTCCTTAACAGCATTTTCATAGGCGGGGACATTTCTCAAGGATGTATATCTAACATAATGATAACAAGTACGATGGTATAAGCTAACTACCACAGAAGAAGTGAGGAATCATTTGATAAACATTTGAGACACATGTACATTACCTTCTAGGTATAAACTTAGGTCGGTCTTCCTCATACATTAACTGATAAGAATTAATTTCTTCTTGTGTTGGGATGTATTCCAAAGAGGGATTGTACGACTCCTCATGGCCTGAAAGCAAAAATCAATATGATTTTTATCCCAAAAATTTCACAAGATTTATTAAAAAATAAAATACCAATCCTGAAAAATTGTAAGCATTACCTGGCAATTTAGGCTTTGGTGCAGGAATATATGCTAAATGATTAGACTTTTCAGTCGCATCGGATTCATCTCCCCACAAGAGGTAGGCACGTGGTTCCTCTTTAGGCTTTTCAAATTTAATAAACCCCTTACGAATAGCTCGACGAAGTGCAACAACCTGTAGATACAAATAAAGGTGCAGGCATGAAATGAATCATCGAACCATGTTCTGAAAGTCCATTGCTTGATCTCTTCCATTCCCAATAAGTGAAGAAAAGTTTGCATTGAAAAACATCCGAAAAACTATTTCATTTACGCAGAAAAAAAAATGAAAAAGAAAATAAAACTCTAGCGACTTCTATTGAATGAGAACCATAATACGAATATATACATACCTTTTTATGTTCCCATTTTGAAGGAATGAATCGTCTCTTGGGTTCGGGTGCATTTGAAAGGGGATGCTTGGCGTCATCCCATTTGAACCAATCAACATAAGGCTGCATTTAAAAATCATAACTATTAAGCAAAGGGTGGCACCAGAGATTGATGACCAAAAATTGAATGGATGAGCAGTTTTTTACAGATCTACACACCGCATATGGATCAAATTCAGCATGTGGTGCCTTTCCTTCAAGCATTCTATGAACAAGTTTGGCCTCTTCCTTTGTCAATTCTACTATCTCCTGATTATACTCATCATTAATTTTGCGCCTGAAAATAAGTAAAAACATTAGAAAAAGTCAAACGCAGCTAAGAAGAAGAGAAAGATGATGTAATTGCCAAAAAAAAAAAAAAAAAGGATTTATCAAGTAGGCAACGTGTATCCACAAGAAGCAACATGCTAACATCCCAAATAGTAATCACAGAAAGGCCTACCTTAAGCTCAAAACTATTCACTTAATTTTCAAGAATATAAAATAGATTACTTTTTTCCTTGTTAATGGTTGCAAAATTTTTAAAAATATATATATGTTTTCAAAATTAGATCCAAAACTCACCAATTCTTAGAGTCATCTGCACTTGCAAGAAAGGATTGCAATTTATCTTCTCTTTCTTTCTTTTTTATCTTCTTACCAGCAATGTCATAACCAATATGGTCCTCATCCTGGTACCATACCAAGGGAACATTTCCAACCGTATTCCGGGGAGCTACCTACTTAGATATAAACAGAAGAAAAGTCACTTGAATAGAAGAACTAAAAACTTCGACAAGACAGAGACACAAAACAAACAAACAAGAAAATGAAAAGCAAAAGACCTCATCTTCAGATGAATCACTCTCCTCGACTTCTTCATGAGCGTCGGAGCTCTCGCTTTGGTCCTCATGGCTATGATCACTGCCCAAAGCATCATTGTCGCTCGCGTTGACATCACCCTGAATCATAATTACACTTAAAAATGTTTAAATACAGTAAAGTAACAGCATAATTGTGCTATGCAAAAAAGGAATTTTGGCATAACTTATTCTTCTAGCAAGTAAAAGAAGAAACAAGATTGATTATTTGAGTGTACTAATTAGCAACAACAATGTTAAAATGAAGCTTAAAAAATAGAATCACAGGCATATTTTGAAGTACCTCATCTCCAGAAGCATCACTCTCACTCTCCCCAGATTCTGAGTCCCTCAACGATTCATAATCCTCTGACTCTGAACCACCATCATCTTCCGAGAAATCCTGTGACCATAAATTGAATCAATACTTATGAAAACAACTGATAATTAGTGTCACAATTTATGAACATTACCCAAAACTGGAAAATTGAATGCTTGCCATAACAAATCGCCAGAAATCTAAAAACACAAAAAGTTGAAAAAGGCAAAAATTGAATAGTTTTGCAATCAATTCTAGGTCTTTTGCCAAAATGAAAAATTCCAAGAGAGAAAAAAAGCGAAAAGCCTGAATAGGAGTGTGTTTGGTTGAGTTACCCCATCATAGACAGAGTCGGACTGGGACTCGGAGTCAGAAATTTCAGGTGGTGTTGGTTGTTTCAGTTTCAGTTTCTGTTGGGTTTGGATTGCTTTCTGGTTCTTCTTCTTCGTCTTCTTCTCTTCGTCGATTTTGGAGCTCTGCTTCTGCTTTTGATTTTGGTTTTGGTCGGTGTCCGTGGCCTTGGACTTGCCCGCCGTCGCCATTCTCAGTCTGCGCCGGAGGTTTTGGAGTTGGAGAGGTTTAAGACTTGAGGTTTATTGGAGGAAAGAAGAAGCGGCAATGGTGTCTTTGAGTTGAGAGGTCTTGTGGCTAGGTCTCACAAGCAGGCTGGACCACTCTTGCCTTTGGGCTAAGTTGCTTTTTGGGTTGGGCCGCCAATGAACTCTTGGAGTTTGTCTGTCGAAGACAGGCTTGCTTGGAATAGTTTTAAGAGATCACCAATGATGATAGAATAATCTTGACAAATATATCGTGAAAATGAAAATGTATGGTCAATATTTTTATCCTTTATTTTTTATTCATAATTTTTTTAGTTAAATAATTATACTAATAAAAGAGTATTTATCAATAATAAAGGGTAAAAATCTAAACTCGTACTCTTAATAATAAATTCTACAATTTTCTCATGATATTTGATATCAAATTTTACTATTCTAATAATATTTTAAAAAAGATAAAATTACGCCCCAATTTGTTTCACTCGTCTGAATTTTTTTGGTTTGAACTTTTTTATTTGAACAGATTAATTCAAACAGTGTAGTTTGAATTGGTGTTTAGATGTGCAGTTAAAATTTTAATTTGAACAGAATAAAATTCAGAATTATGTTTGGTAGGTGTGAAAAACAGAGAGAACGATCACATTTTTACTGTTTAAAAATGGTTTGAATGGTTGAACTTAATGGGAGAATTAAACTCAAAGTTTGACAGTTTAACTTAGTTCAAGCGGAGAATATAATTCGAATCACATGCTTACTAAACACGAGTTCAAACTATACTCATTGTTCAAACTGAATTAAACCAGTAAAACAAGTGGGGCTACATGTTCTACTTCTTTAAAAAAACTCTACCCTCATTAAAAGGTAAAAATAAATGGACTAATGTTAATTGGTAGAAATAAAAATGGCTCTATTTCAAAGAGTATTTTTAAAAATTTCCCTTTTAAAGGTTTTGTTATGTAGACAGAGAATCTTTTTTTTAACCATTTAATATCTGTTTGGATAGTTTGTGCATTTATTTTTAAGCATTGAAAGAAAATAAGCATAATTTATGGCCTTTTAATTGTTGTTCGGATATTATATGGAAAAAAGCTTTTTGATTTCAAAAAGCTTTGGAACCGCATTACTTAAATAAGTTGAAAGCTCTTATTGTTCCTAAAAGTAATACCATACAAAGACATAGATGAAATATTTCATTTGTTATCTACAAATGAAATATTAAAAACGTAAATAAAAAATATTTTATAAACTCTTTTTTCATAAACACTAAAAAGCGAACTTGTTCCGAAATAAGTTGTAAAAGTAAAAATCCAATTAATATGGCTATCTAAACACGTCCAAAAACAGCTTTTAGACTAGATAAGTCAAAAGAAACTTATTTTAAGTCATTCCAAACGGCGCATTAGTCCAAAAATTACTTTTCAACATGTTTGATTGAATAGAGCTTTTATAAGCTCTTTTGTTTCCAACTACTTCGTGCTTATAGAAAAAGAGTTTATAAAATAAACTTTTTATTAAATTTTTAACCTTTTAACTTATTGATGACAAATTAAAATTCCACCTATATCCTTGTATCATATTTACTTTTATGATAGGATCTTTTCATTTATATAGCTAACACAAGTTCAAAACTCTTATCCAAAGATTAATTAAAAAGGCCCTAACTTATGTTTTATTCTATTGCTTAAAAGTTAAAAATAAAGGTAAAAAATTAAAGATATCTCAAAGTTGAAGTAAATTATATTGATCGTTACGGCCATTGGAAGCACTTGCCTTTGTAGTCTGTACAGTCTTAACAAACCACATTAATAGGAGAAATATTAATTTCCAATACATCGGACGTTCAACATCATCATGCTTAACTACTTAATGACGTACTCATTCCTTAAATATTTGACATTTGGATTGCTTATCAAATATCAATGTTATCGTCTCATCATCTTTCACGATCATAATCATAGTTACCATAAATATTCTATCTAAATCTCATACATTAATTACTTCAAGCAATATTACTATTCTTAGAGACGCGGTGTACTGAGACTTCGTTCACTTCGCGGATTCAAATTTTTAATTCGAGTTGAGATGTGACATTTTCTGAGAGCTTTTCACTGTAACAAAAAAAGTTGATGTGATATTTTCTGAGAACTTTTTACTATAGAAATTTAAAACTGAACTCGAATCGGTGAAATGAACGAGACCTGAAGAATTTTTCCTAAAAACTGGTGTAATACCGCATTGGAAAATTGAGTTGGTGTAAGAACAATTCTTGTCTCGGTCTGTTTCGTCTTCTGATCAAGTGACAATCAAGGAATGACCGAGTAAAATGCAACATAAACAGTGAAATGCGAACTTATAGAGGTCCCCAAACTTTGCTATTGTTAGCATAAGTTAACAAAGATGTTCAGTGACCCATTGACAATCACCTTTGGGGTGGCCGTAGCATTGTGTGTGCGCAACAAAGACGGGGGAATTCCAAATGTAATTTAAGAATCCATTGAGTAGCATTTTTAAGCTACATTACAATATGTATAACCAATGAGCACAAAATTACATTGGCAAGTATCAATCATGTTTCCAGACGGGAATTGGTATACAAGATGACAGGGGGGCCAAAAAAGAAGAAGATAAAAGAGATAGAAACAGCAAAAATTCTCACCCGTCTTCTCTTTTACTCGCAAACAAGAAAGATATGCCGGCAATGAGCAAGATAAGACGAGGCACAAGATATGAAATAGCCGATAGCAAGGGTCCCTCCCCCATAGAAGTTTGCAAGTTTCTTGATATGGCAGAGTAGAAGGATGCATTCACGGTGTTCTCAAGGATTCCTGCCGTCTAAGAGGCATCCCTTCAGCACCAAAACCATCCTCTTCTGAGTACTTGTGGAGTTTTGTAGTTGTTGAACCTACATTTTTGAAAACATGATTAAACAAAGGTTAGATTACCATTAGCCTTTTTTTTTTTTTTTTGCCAGCAATGAGAATGCAAATTTTTCTAACGCCCAGGTTCTTGATGTATAACTTAACTGAGGATGGATATCAAACAGAGAGTTTCATTAGAAAAAAAGGATATCAAACAGAATTCACAGGAATACAAAGAGAGTACCATCACCCATGTCTTTTGTTTTGTGAAGAAGAAAAGTCCCTGACAGGATGGTCACAAACCCGCACATTTCCGTTACAACTTGGGTTGGACTTTGCCTATCCCAATCCTGAATCAAAATCAACAACGTATAGACAACATCAGCCATTGAAAACTGCGAGCAAGACAAAAGTAAAGAAATATTTCCAAGCTCAGCTGTAATTATATACAAGCTTCTAATTTCAAGGTTTTGGAGGTTTAAGCAGATAGGTAGTCACAGGAAGTATTGGAAGGCTTTCCGTTTGAGATTTTTGAAGTTTTACACAGAGGCTAGGTAGTGATAGGATGTATCAGAAGATTTTCATTCCATTTTCTATTATAAAGTAAAGTCATTTGAACATACTAACAGAGCATCAAAATGGGTTTTGATGTGATCATTCGGAAGGAATACCTTAAACATGATAACACTAGCTAAAATAGTTAGTGACGTGAACATAACATAATATATTGGAGAAACAACAGCTGTGTTGAAAGTATCAAGCGCCTGCAAAGAGAAGCCATAAGATATACATTAGAGGAATTGTTACTAAACAACAACGCCAAACATGAGCAGACAATGTGTCGGAGACGGTAGAGAGGCAAAATGAAATTAGTTACTTTAATTTCATATGTGATTATAAAATTAAATTATCTCTTTCTTATGCATCCTTGGGACTTGGAAGTTGGAAGTGTAGAAAAACTCTTAGTATCGAGTTAATTAAAAAAAAATGGATATCTTTAGGTTTTAGATGATGTATTCTGGAAGCAATGTTTTTACAATCTTGTTAATGAAAAGGAAATGAATACATTTAGGATTTAGCTGAAGTTATTCTAGCAGCAATCTAAACATAACTATACTTTGTATCCTTAAATAATTACCTCGTTCAAACAAAAAAAGAAAAAAAAAAGGAACTAAAAAGAAACAACCAATTACCTTGTTCAAATAATTCATTTGCGTAAGAACACAAGTTAGCACAACCAAAGTGAAGGCCCAAGTTTGAGGATATATAAGCTGATTTGTCCCTGACAAAGTCAACTTCAAAGCAATTCCTAGGGCTTTAACACTCATAACCTGGCAAAAGATAGCTTTAATATAAAAACACTTAGAGAGAGAAGAGAAAGGCAAAGCAAACATAGACCGAAATTACCAACAATTAAGCAGCGAGACATACCGACAAAGAACCAACAAGGGAACAAATTCCAATGTAAACCATTATGTGTGTCTGGCCATATTGTGGAATAAAGTGGAACATAAGTATAAATACAGCAGTTATGACCAAAGCGGCATACAAAAGAAAAGCTGCCAAAAAAAAATTGTCATTAAGCATTAAACTTGTATACATAATAAAACTTGAATTGTTACATGTGAAAGACAAGTGTAGAAGAACATGTGTAGAAAGACAATCACCTGGATCCATAGCAAGATCCCAAACTTCTGTCACAGATTCAATTTCACGTTCTTGAGGAGCATGTAGGACAATTGATGTAGAACCCACAACACAAAGAACACAACCAAGAATTCCGAAAATATGAAGTCTCTCCCGCAAAATAATATGTGCAAGTACGGCACTGCAAGATAAAATGGCCATCAGCACTCGACACCAGAAAGTTAATGATGATAAGACAAAAAGGCATACATAGAAATCATGCCTGATAATTATGCTCAGAGCACCAAGAGGAGTGACCAGTATAGCTGGCGCAAATGCATAAGCCGCAAAATTAGCAATTTCTCCGACAATCACTGTCAAAATGGCAAGTGGCAACCCATCAGAATTTACTATTTTCCCTTGTAAGCAATTATAAGGGTAAGCAGTTAATTCTTTGCTTTCTACTACTGTTCAGCTAAATGCTTGACCAAGTCCCGATAGTTGTAGAGAACATTGTAATTCCAAAGCAATGAAAACTGACGAGAAACATATAATAACTGAAATTTCATCAATCACTGGACAAAAATAACAAATTTGAACTCACTTGTTATCATGCCCACCCACCAAAGTGGCTCGTATAAGTAAGAATATCCTCCAGATCCTGCAAACAAATCAGGCAGAATTGAGATGAAGTTTATAGACATCTCAATAAATGCCTTCTTGCACATGAACTAAAAACGCAATAATCATAAAGGAGCGAGCCAGCATTGAACTTAGACACAAGCATAACACAACAGCTGAAGTGGTAGGAGCAGATCCAATACAATCAAACAACTCTATCTAAGGTAAGAAAATCAATTGTGCCATGCCCCCTTACATAAGCTGCCCACGTACAAATTTGTAGTAGAGATATTATTTATTAACACAATTTCCCATTCCCCCTTTTGCCCATCTGTGCCAAAACTATGAACTACCAATAACGCAAATTTGATGTTAAAAGCACATTTCCTTATCTAAATTCAGTCATCAATTATCATTAAGTACTACACTAAATACATCACTTCACCAATCCACTAAATAACACCAACCTTATGCACCAAATTTCACCCACATTGACATTGTAACCGCCTCCATTTCCCATTTCACCCGATTCATACTTAAAAAAACATCGAAATTTAAAAGGCAATGAAAGGCAACGAGTCAATTTCCAACAATTGCGAATCGAAATTTTCACAAATTGATGATAACAGCAAAAAATACACTCTACCGGCTCTGATTCCGGAGGCTCCGGCCTTCTTCAAGCCCTTCTTTTTGACGATGAAGCTGGCGCCAATGAAGAGACTGGAGGAAAGAGCGAGAACCAAGCCCTTGATGTTGTCGGAGGACATGCCTTTGTAGGCGTCTCTCCAGCTCGAAGAACCCTGAGCAGTCACCACCATGGCAGCGAAGCACCGAAACCAACAAAACCCTAGCCTAGCCTGTAGCCTGGCCTAGCGTCTCCGCGCGGGGTCCACTCTTATCATAAAACCGCCATCTTTTGGCGGCGAAAAGTAGAGAGAGAGAGAGAGAGATAGAATCGGAGGAAATGCTCGAAGACTCGGGTCGAACTCGGAACGAGTCAGAAAATACCGAGTCGGATTTTGTCTGAAGGGAAAAAGAAAAAGACAGATCTGGATTGAGAAAATGATGAAGGAGATTTGTCGGCGCTTGGGTTTTGGAAATGGAAATGAGCGTGTACAGCTGTGCTGTGAGATTTCTTGGATCGGAATGAACACGGAACAGAAGAGAGAGAAACTAACTTCTAGAGAGAGAAAGAGAGATTTTGTTTGGCTGTTAAATCGGAATTTACCCAAATTAATGACTCCACTCCGAACACGGTTGATGAGTGTGGTTGAGTGCTACACTCCATCTTTTGTTTTTTGTTTTTTTTTCTTTTCTTTTCTTCATTAGTTTACTTTAATGGTAATGTTGATTATTTGTCCAATTTCAAAATTAAAGAAAAAAATGTTGATTATCTACACAAAATAAAACTACTTATGTGGCCTAAAAAACAATATTAATGACAGATGTGAGTTTGGAGTAAGGATCTGTGTCATGGTTCGGATCATAGTTCGTGACTCGCTATAACATTTATTTTTATAAAAAATACACGTAAATCGATAATAATTATGAATTCATGAATCAAACGTCTCTGTCTCTTGACATTATTTTAGGATTATTCACGTTGGAATTTTATACTTCTCCAATTTTGTTATTTTCCTGCTTTGCCATTTGATTTTTAACAACTCTCAAATCTCAATTCACTATTTCAAACTATGAGTTAGTCCCATTTAACCTTATCTATTAGAATGTTCATAAGGTACAATCAAAAACCATCATAGTGTTCTTGTTAATATCCTTGGCCACAAAAATAATTTGGTTTTGTATATCTAATACGAAAAATTACATATTTATGGCTGTAATGTTTATTTTAAATTTTTAATTGAATGAAACACCGCACATGTAAAAGTGATGTGCTCTTTTATTTATTTCTTTCTTTCTTTAAGAAAAGCGATGCATTATTATTGTTTTTTTTTTTCCCCCCCTAAACTTCGAGTGGAAGGACTTCAACTTTACACTTTATATGAAATGTGTATAAATTTACGGCTGCGATGTGCTTGTAATTAAAAAAATACACATCATAAAAAAAAATCATATAGTTTCTTAGGTTAAGACGTTAGAACTTTATCACTTAAATAAACCGTTGTTTCTCTAGCTTAGGAGAGTCGGACCTAATCTATAGA
Organism: Morus notabilis; assembly: GCF_000414095.1. Lineage (NCBI taxonomy): Eukaryota > Viridiplantae > Streptophyta > Magnoliopsida > Rosales > Moraceae > Morus > Morus notabilis. The sequence goes on along the minus strand of NW_010357100.1, from coordinate 491,824 downwards.
TTTTATACAGTGATTTAATTAGTATTTAAAGTGTGAATTTAAAAGAATCGAATCATAGTTGTATAGTTATATGCTTGGCCACCTAACTGCGAAAAAACAAGAGCATAAAACGACAAAAACATCCTTAGAACGACAGCGGAAACAGTATATGTAAACATAAAAAACGATAACAAACAAAAACGATAAAAAAATTTTAATAACGACAAAAGTACATTTAGAACGATGCTAAGCTGAGACGCCATCAAAACCACAACCATTTATATATATATATATATATACATATATATAATATAAATATATACAAAATATTTTTTTAAAACGACAAAAGACCAAAACGAGAAAGTTATTTTTGAAAATGATAAGTCAACAGCATCGAAATTATATCCAGAGTTTCATATTAATGACAGCTCATCTAAACATTTCAACCAAAGCAGTTTTTCAACTGCTCTCGCTATTTATTATTTTTCCTATTCCTCGCTTAATTGTGTTTCTAGACCCCCTCACATCTTATTCTCCATATAAATACAAATTACAATCACAAATTATAAACAACCTAAATTATAAAATCCAAAGATTGATTAGTATAAAATAACTATAAATAAAGTCAAAATGCTAATAGAAGTAACATTTTATAAAATATTAAATTTTCCCTGTAGCATCAACATGTACAAAAAGCGTGTTGTATTCGGATTTACATTTAATATCACGTTTAATAAACGGTTTGTGTTTATTTTTTCTGATGCGATTAATGATGAGTTTACAATAGCATGATTTGTTATACCTGAATTGCCATACCTAACCAATACACTTCCATTTTATTATTTGTTGGCAAATTGAACTTCCTTAAATTTTTAGTTCTAATATTTGGAATCTTAAATTTGACAATTCTTTATAGTTGTAATTTTGTAGTCCAATCAATAATATCAATGGATGGATAAACTAGTGTGTTGCTTTGAGAGATGGTTTGGCTTTCGCCACTTCTAACGACTAGAATATTTCAATTGCTGAATCGGATGCTATTGGGATCGTTGATTGTGTTAAGCACAGGGAAATACTCCGGGTGCGTTTAGAACTCATTTCAAAATAATTTTATTTTTTGTATAAAAATAAAAATGAAAACGTTTTCAATCTCATACATAAATTATTTTTGAAAATACGTTTAGTAGTTTTATCAATATATTATTTTTAGTGTAAAAAAATCTATTAATGTCTCTTTTTCTCTCTCTCCCCGCTTGAGAGAGGAGAAAACGAAAACAAAAAATGAAAAACGACTAAAAGTAATTTAGTCGTTTTTCATTTCTCTCTCATTTTACACTAAACTAAAAAATCGTTTTCATTTATGTTTTTTGTCTTTATGCGTCAAACACCGTTTTGAAAACGTTTTTATTTTTTCTTTCTCAAAAAACATGAAAAAAAAAAAACGGAATCAATTATAAACATGGCCTCTGTTTTCATGGAGCGATTGTTGATGATATTTGTAATTTTATTTTTGTTATGAACTACGTGTTTTGTTATGTTTCTCGTTCTGTTAATGGAGTTGCTTATTCTTTAGCCGGATTTAGTGTGTTTTCTGATGTTTCTATTAATTGGACTGAGTCCCTTCCGGATTGGTTATTGACCATGATTAGGGCTGGCAATTTTAGACACGACACGATGAAACGACACGAGATAAATGGGTTTAGACCGCACGATTATTAATTGGGTCGTTAACGGGCTGGCACGAATAACACGAAAATAAACGGGTTGGATTCGTGCCAGCCCGTTTAACACGTTTAACCCGTTTAATTAAACGTGCCATTATCGGGCCGGCAGGCACGACCCGGACCGGCCCGTTTAATATGCCCAAATATTTTTTTTTTAGCCAAAACCGGAAAACCCTAAGTGTCTAACACTAAGTCACTAACAGACTAACACTCAAACTCTTCTCCCCGTGCGGCCGTCCCTGAGCTGAATCCCTATTCCCTGCCTCAGTTTTCTCTCTCATTCTCTCGAGTCTCATCATCTCACGCCTCACGGTCTCTCAAGTCTCACCCGCCGGCCTCACCTGCCTCAGTCCTCAGTGACTCAGTCCTCACCGGCCTCAGTCCTCACCCGCCTCAGTCCTCACTGGCCACCGCCTCAGTCCTCACCGGCCACCGCCTCAGTCCACCATTGAGATTTGAGATTGATTTTGGGTGGCGAACGACCCTTTTGATTCCGTTTCAGGTAAAGCCCTAAGGAGTTTTCATTTTCTCTTTTTTTTTTTTTTTTTGATTCTTCGATTGTAGTTATACTTGGTTGGTTGTCACTTTCGATTTTGTTTTGAAAGTTGTTCTTGACTTTGTAGTTAGACTTGGCTGGTTTTCGATTTTTGTTCTCAGGAGTTGTTCGATTTTTGATTCTTCGATTTGTTCTCAGAGTCTCCAACACCGGAAGTGGTCGCAAACTCCACATTTCTCCCGGTATGTTCTCCACTTCATTCATATGATCTTTTCATGTTTGATTTTTTTGTTATTCCGGAGAATCCAACCATTGAAAGGGAAAAAAAAATGAGACAAGACCAACTCTTACACTGTCGATTGTATTTTGCACTTTTGGGAAAGTAATGCCATTTGGAAACGTGATAAAGTAATGGTAATGCAACAAAAATGATGTTAATAAAATCTTCAAACCGATCGATGGTGTCTAAGTGAAGATGGGTTTTTTTTTGTTTTGGTAATTCTAATTTATAATTTGGAAACAAAAGTGGACGACAAAAAGAGCCAGAGGAGTGCCGGCATCATATATGAAATAATTTGCTTGTCCCACCGGCAAGGACAAACCCAGAAGATTTGGTAGGTGTCTTGGAATGTAGTGTTGGCTTGGCTTGGCGCCTTGGCCACTACCTTTTTTTTTTTTTTTTTTTTTTTTTTTT
>NW_010357100.1:477668-485580 GCF_000414095.1 Morus notabilis | reverse complement strand
TACTTGCATACATTTTGTATTGGTCTCACTTGGGAGATGTAAAAGAAGGTGATGATAATGGAACAGTTTGTGCAAGTAGTAATGCAACTGAATTCTTGTAGTTGGACTTGGGGTTAAGATTTGTGTTACTTGCATACATTTTGTATTGGTATCACTTGAGAGATGTAAAAGAAGGTGATGATAATGGAACTTACATTTAAATATATTTTCATGAAACATTATTTTCAATTTTCGTTTTTTTCCCTACCAATTGTACTGTTTTAAAATTTCTTGAACAATATTAGTTTGACGGGTCATAAACGTGTTTTATTCGTGTTGGCCCGTCACGGCACGTTTAATAATCGTGTTCGCGTGTCGTGTCGTGTTAATCGTGTTATTAACGGTTCGTGTTCGTGTTTGAATTTTTGACACGTTTATTAATCGTGTCGTGTTCGTGCTCACTGTCATCGTGTCGGCCCGAACACGGCCCGCGAACACGAATTGCCAGGCCTAACCATGATAACCACTATAGTTGTCGATTTTGTTGATAGTTAATTAATGAAAGTTTCGCTTTAAAAAAAAATAGTCTATGGATATCCGTGACTTTTTTTTTTTTTTTTTTTTTTGGAAGAAAAAACGGATATTCATGACTTTTGCATCATCATGAATTTTTCGTTAGTTTGCATATTAAATTTTAGGGACTTCCTTTGGTAGTTCATGTATAAATAGATTATTAATAGTCTCTTACTTTTGTAATCGTTAGATTTATATCGAAATCTGTATGTTCTACGTACATTTTCAATCTGATATGATTTTAACTAAATCCAATAGTTAAAAACTGAAACTGTTAGTAGAGCGAACAGCTAGAAAAACTTCCTAAACTTTAAACTGTCATGTTTAAGATATTGATTGCTATCTATTAATTAACATCTATTGTCGATTGAATTACAATTTTCATGTATTTTTAAATTTAGAATAAGTTGTCAAAATAACATTTTTGTAAAAACTTGTAAAAGACGAAACAAAGTGGGAAATTTTCTGATGCGCCTGGTGTCCAATAGGTTATATTTTTTTAACCGTAAGATTTGCTTACTTTTTAATTTTTACGTGATTTTATACAGATTTAATAAACATAAAACATGACTTATTGTTATATTAGTGTTGGAAATTAAACCAACACCGACTTCGATATTTCCGAATCAAAAAAGAAAAGAAAACTGCAAGAACACAACGATTTGATTTCGGAGTTCGATGAAATCACACCTACATTTCCACGAACTCCCCAGAGGAAATTCGATATGCACTATCTGAACAAAGATGTTTACAAGAGAGTTACAAACTTCCAACAACTCACACCCTAACACTTTCCTGAGAAACTGAGCAAGAAAATTCACCTTTTCTCTCACCCTTCTCACTCTATACTGTCTCTTTCTCTATAGGGTTTTTTTGTACAAGTTTTTCTCTCTCTGGAATTCTATTCGAAGAAGAAGAAAATAGAAGCTCAAAGAATATTACAAAGAAAATAGAATTATGTTTCTCTTATCTGGAGACCACGTAAGTCGGTCCAATCAAATGCTTCCACTTGTGCTGCTCTAGTCCACGTCAGCTTCAAAAACATCTTCTCTAATAAGTGCTTATTATTCAGTCAAAAACAACTTGTCGTTTTTGTGTTCTTCAAATTCAACTTTGTTAAACTTTGACATACTAAGTCATATTAGAATTGATTCAACAATCTCCACCTCAATTCTATATATGACCGGGTAGTGCTCTTCTTTTATTATTCCTCTGGATCCTGGCTCGATTAGCTCTTCAATCACCCATTGCCTATACCAAGCAATTTAAGACAATGCTTAAACTTGCTTAGTGAAACAACCTTTGTTCCCATGTCTGCAGGATTCTCTTATGTAGGAACCTTTTCAACATTTATCATTCCCTGAGAAACCTTGTCCCTAATAAAATGATACTTCACTTTAATATGTTTTGTTCTGTCATGAAATACAGGATTCTTGCATAAATGAATAGCACTTTGACTGTATGAGTAGATGATTGCATTTTCATCAGTCAATTTTAGTTCTCTAAGCAGTCCCTGTAGCCATATCCCTTATTTGATTGCGTCTGTAGCTGCCATATATTCAGCCTCAGTTGTAGAAAGTGCAACTACTAGTTGTAACTGTGTTTTCCAGCTGATACAATTTCCGCAAACCATAAAGAAATAAGAAGTAGTAAACCTTCTGGTGTCTTTATCCCCAGCATAATCTGAATCAACGAATCCTTCTACTATCACCTTGCTACCGTGCCTTCTGTAGTATAAACCATATCCAACAGTTCCACCAATGTACCTTAAAACCCATTTCATGGCTTTCCCTGGATTAGACATCTACCTACTTAGTGTACTGATTGCAAATGCTAGATCAGATCTAGTACATACCATAGAATACATGACTAATCCGATTACATTTGCATATGGTACTTTCTCCATGTAGGCCTTCTCTTCATCATCTTTAGAACTCTGAAGTGTAGACAACTAAAACTGACTAGTGATAGGCTATGATGTTGGTTTAGCACCTGCATGGCAAATTTATCCACCATTTTCTCCATATAATTCTTCTGACTAAGGAATATAGTAGACTTCTTTCTATCTCAGTTAATCTTCATTCCAAGAATCTTCCCTGCTGGCCTCAAGTCTTTCATGTCAAATTATGACTTGAGCATTTTCTTCATTTTCATTACCTTTTCCTTGTCTTTACTTATTAGTAGCATATCATCTACATATAGCAGTAGATATTCAGCTTTAGAGATGCCTGACCCTTTGAAATATAGACAAGCATCATACCAACTCTTCTCAAAATCTTGCTTTGTCATGTAGGTATCAAATCTTTTATATATTTGTCTGGGTGACTGTTTAAGCCCATACAATAATTTCTTCAATAGGCATACCATATCCTTATTTCTTTGAACTTCAAACCCCTGTGGTTGTTCCATGAAGATCTTTTCCTTAAGCTCTCAGTGCAAGAATGCGGTTTTAACATCCATCTGGTCCAACTCTAAATCAAATTGAGCTACCATAGAGAGTATGATTCTAATGGTCTTGTATTTGACCATAGGAGAGAACACTTCGGTAAAATCTATTCCCTCCTTCTATGTAAAACCTTTGGCAACTAATCTTGCCTTGTATTTAATTTGTTAAGCATCTGATGGTCCTTCCTTTAGTTTATAAATCCACTTGCATGCAACAACATATTGATCCTTAGGCCTATGAACCATTACTCAAGTTTCATTATTGTATAGAGAATTCATCTATTCTTTCATTGCAGTGATCCATAGCTTTGATTTCGGTCCCTCAATAGCTTCTTTATACGTTACCGGCTCTTTTCTATCGAGATCTATAGCTGTCGTGAAGGCATATGCAAGCAAGTTTGTGTAAGCAAAGAACTCATATCTCTGAGTAGGTTTAATTTGCCTTCTTGACCTATCCCTCACTAGTTGGTAATCACTTGTGGTGATGTTTGCAATTGTCTCTTCTTCTTGAACATCTTGTAAGTCAACTTCTAATTCTGAACTGGGTGAATCTTCAGTTAATTGCTGAAAATTTTGCTCCCCTTGAGGCTATTAACATTCTAGTGCTCCACCTGAGACCGACTGCCATTCTGTTGCTCCACCTGAACTTGTGTCTCTATTGTACCTGCAGGGTTAGTGACAGAAATACTCTTTCTTGCAGTAGTATTTCTGTTAGAAAGGCAAGGGAAAATAGACTCATTGAAAATGACATCCCTACTGTTTATAGTCTTAAAACCTCTGCCATCTCTAACCCATAACCTATATCCCTTTGTGCCCTCAGGATACCCTAAGAAAACACATTTAATGGATATAGGATCTAGTTTGCCTTCCTTTTGGTGTGCATAGGTAGCACAACTAAAAGTTCTCAAATGAGACAGGTCTGGTGGTTCCGACTATGAACAGACCACACACTAATGTATGCAATTCTTGTTTTCTTAATATAAGTTTTTGTTCTTGCAAAAATGTATAAAAAAAGTAAAACAAGAATAAAACTTTAATTTTAAATTAGAGAATAAAACCTTAATGTTACCTGAGCAGATTCCGTTGCCTCGTCGACAAGTGTTCAAGAAATGGCCGTTTTAGTTGAGGAAGAAGAGCAGTTTTGTGATGTCATTTCCGTCGTGGAAGTCGCCGGTTTTTAGTCGGTTTTTGGTGAGGGAGGGTGGTCAGTTTTTAGTGAGAAGGTGGTCGGGTTTTGGTGAAGAAGGGGTCAGTTTTTTGTGAGAAGGGTGGTCGGGGTGAGAAGGATGTCGGTTTTTGGTGAAGGGGGGTCGGTTTTTGGTGAGAAAGGTGGTCGGGTGAGAAGGATGGTCGGTTTTTGGTGAAGCGGGGGTCGGTTTTTGGTGAGAGGTGGTCGGTCGTCGGCGAGAGAGGGTCGGTTTCGTTGGCAAGAGAGGGTCGGTTTTGTCAGCGGGAGAATGTCGGCGAGTGAGGGTCGGCCGACGAGAGAGTCGGCGAGAGAGATCGGAGAGAGAGGATCGGCCGATGAGAGAACGTCGGCAAGAGAGAAACCGGTGAGAGAAACTCGGTGGTGAGGGTCGGTCGTAAGGGTTGGTGACAGATCGGAGAGAAAAACCGGCGATTGAAACTTGGTGGTGAGGGTCGGTGAGAGATCGGAGAGAAAAACTGACGAGAGGGTCGAGGAAGTCGATCGGTCGTGAGGGAGAGTTCAGTTTGTGAGGGAGAGTTTTTTTGAAATGACCCATACAAATGAACTGAATATGACCCATTTTTTGACACATAAGATACACGTCAAGGTTTTTTTTGTTATAAAAAAAATAGTCTACTTTCTCAATTGCTGTTTTGCTTTGGTCTTTTTTATCAAATTTTCTCGTTTATAGTCGCTAGCCAAAAATTATACATGTTTAGGCGCCAAGTGGTCCGGCATGGGCTTTCTTACTAAACCTCGTTTTCCCTCATTTTACAGTTTTCATTTTACTCTTCTCTCTCCTTCTCTCTTTCATATGCCTTCAAATTTTCAAATCTCAAAACCCCAGAAAGCGATTTTTTCCGTTGTTCGAGTCCCTAGAGAAATCGCCATTAACGATTGAAGCCCGCAGAACCGAGAAAGGAAGTTCGTACTACCAGGGGAAAGGTTGAAGAATGTCGAAATTCGAGTACCCGAGGCTGTCTCGCACCGAGATTGTGAATGTACTTGCCGATTATGAGATCGTCTCCATTTCCGAGCGCGACCTCCTCAAACCCACCCACGAGTTCGTCTCGGAGCTCTACACCCGGATCTTGATCTACCTCGACTTCCTTCACGAGTATTTTCCTCTCCCTAACCCTAACTTTCCTTTTGCTTCCCCAGAGAATTGCAAATTTGTTTCTTGTTTTCACATGAATTTTCAGTTTGTTTCTGCTTTGGATGGTTTTTGTGCAACGGAAAAACATGAATTTTTATGGGTTCGGTTTTGTCTTCGTTAATGTACACTCGTGTTGCATTTGTCCTGATTCTCAATAATAAAATATGGAAAGTTTTGTACTTTTGCAATAGAATTTAGTCCGAACAAAATTAATCTGATGCAAACTTGATATCTAGAAGCAAGTCTTTTCAGCATTGTCATTAACGGTTAAGAGTTGGTTAGTGAGACGATATGCTAAAGAGAGAATATTGAAGTTTCTTCAGCCGTCCCAATTGTTGTTCTAGATACATGACTAACTGAATGAAGGGTAAACTCCAAATTTTCATTTGACTTAATTTGGATATTATCTGCTATTGGGTCCCTTTTCGGGGTTCTTATTTGTGCAGGGAGGATCATGGGCAGGTCGAGTTTGATGCTCTGGCGCAGTTTGAAAACCCGGAACTTCACATGGACTCGGTCAGGATTTTGAAGTTGTATAACAGGATAAAGGAAGTGGTGGCTTCATTGGAATGCCCCAAGAGATTTACCCTCAAAGATGTGATAAAACCAGATATTGATCGTACTGAATTCTTTCTTAGTGCACTTCTCAACTTTTGTCTTCACAAGTAAGTTTTGTACAATACCTTGTTGAAGGGTTCTAATTCCTATTGCATTTGGATATCACGGAATGGATAACTTGTTTGAATCAAGCAATTCCAAGGGTTTCTCATTTTTCTCTTAAAATTCTTATTGTGGTAAATGGTGTTATAGTTAGTTTATTTCTTGAGAACAGAAGTGAACCTACAATTTACTCATTCTCTGGCAATTAAATATTTTATTGTGGTTTTAAGTATCTTCACGACAGTTGACTGCCTGGAAATACTGCGAAAGAAACAGCCGTTGATTGCTATCCCGACTTTAAGCTGAAACTTCAAAGAAGAGTTTCATAAAAGAAATACAATTTGTTTGTTTGTTTGTTTTTTTTTTACTTTGTTTTGTCACTGTTATGCCTATGCTTATCAAATATTTCGGTTGTTCTTTCTTTACTAGATCTACAAAAATGGAACTCCTATCCCCAATGGTCAATGAATTGACTCTTATTGAGGAGCAACGTAAAAAGTGGGAGTTCAAGATTTCTGAGGTATCTTTTAGAGAGAGAAATTTTAATTCTCTAAATTTTGTTTTCTAATTTCTTTCACGACAGTTGAATGCAGTGATTGCAAACCATATTGAAGCGAGAGAATGGGAGTTACCTCTTGTTCAAGAGGTAGATGTGAAGGTTAAAGAATTGCATCAAACCATTGCAAACCTCAACAATCACCAGGCATCATTGAGAAACACTTTACGGAAGTTGAAGGAAAAAAATGGAGAAATGGATGAGAAGGTCAGATTGTTGACTGCTAGGCCATTTGATATTTGTGTTGCTTTGGGAATAGAGACAATAACAACAAGTATATTATCCTGGTTGGGATTTGGAAACTTGTTCAATCTGTTATAGGTGAAGCTGATGAGCTGTAGTTTGTGTCTTTTCATGATATGGTGTTGATTGGTTGTCTAGTTTAGTAATTATTAATAATCATTTCTGAACCACTAGTATGTTGCATGATCTTTTTATGGCTGCTAGGATGTCCATGTCTCTCTCTCTCTCAGATGGTTTATTCTTTCATTCCTTATTTATGTAGAGTCTGGGTTCTCCTTTGTCTGCTCAGATTGTAGTTTAACATGATTAAGCTGTACCTTAATTAGTCGAATTATATTGTTTCAACCTTCAAGTTATCAAGAAGATTGGATTATATTCTAACAAGTCATCAAGTAACTTATTTTTGAATTATCTTCCCATTTCTTTCCATTCTGTTTTTCTAGATATCTAATGCTGAATTTGCTCTGGTACAAAGTGTCCAAGAAAATGCGAACTTACGTTCAAAAATTGTTCAATCACCAGAGAAACTACAGGTAATTTTTCTTTCAGTTTTCTAAGACAATTCATTATTTAAAATGAGTACTGATTTGGCAAAATACTATCTGGTGCATTAGAGGATGTGAACAATAGTCACTTCGAAAGCAGATGCTGTATTTTTAATCTCTTTCAGGGATGTTCACAGGCGTTCATTTTATGTACTCTTCCTCATTAGAGTTTCTTATATGTCATTTACTTTGCAATTTTTATATTTGTTTATTGTCTACAAATGGATATATTTACTTCGTAAAGAGAGCTTTAGAGGACAAGAGATCTGTTCGAGAGGAGGCAACGAATGCCGAAAGATTGGCAATGCAAACTTTTCAAGAGAAGACTGCCATTTCTGAAGTTTATACAAAGGTGATCTATTTTGAAGTATCCTATTAAGTATTAAAGCTTTGTATCAGTTTTCTTGTTACGCGTGCTTGCGTGCATGCGCGCACACTTTTAATAGGAGCACAGTTTACAAGAAAAACATGAGAAGCTTTCTGTGGGTTTTCTTGTTTCTGTTTTGTGTGTGTGTGTGGTTTATATATATATATATATATATATATATATATATATGTATAGCTGG
>NW_010357100.1:444281-477616 GCF_000414095.1 Morus notabilis | reverse complement strand
TATATGTATAGCTGGAATTTATTTGTACATTAAGACAGGCAACTAATAGAACATATTGAAATACTAATTCCAAATTTGGTTGGTGGCATCTTCCTCCTTTGTTTCTCAGGTTTCCAAGAAAATGACGAAGCACCTTGCTCAGATGCAGGCTATACAAGAACAGGTTCAAACATATCTAACCTTGTGTGTTTGTGTTTTGTGATAATATCTAGCCTGGCAGTTTTCGAGTTTGGCTGGCTAGAATGGTTTTCATGAAATGATATTCCCCACTTCGTAATAGCTTTAGACGTGTTCTAACTCATTGTCTTCTCTCTTCTTTTTCTTTTATGTTTTAGATATAAACTGCTTCAGGATATAAGGTTACATACTTAAGATTGTTAGTCTTTCAAGTTTGAATACCTCCATCTCCAAAGGAAAAAATAAGTCCTTATGTGGTTTTAAGTTATATAATTCAGTCCTGTCCTTATGGACGTGGAGGTACTAAGCATGAGATCCTGGTTTAATATATTTTTAAGGCTCTCAAGTAATGATAATTCTTTCTCAAACAATAAGTTTTTATGGAGCGTGAGTAGGTTTATAATGTGTGTATTTTTTATAGGTAAACTCTGCTAAATCTGTTGATAAAGATTACAAGGCTCTAAAAACTAAAGTAAGTGATTTGGTAGTATTGGACAAGTCACTCGACGCCAAGTTGTTGGAATGGCAAAGAAGAGGTATTATTTTTTTGTTAGTTTTTTAAAGTTTCAATTGAGTTTATGATTTCCCCCTCCTGACCAATATTTAAGAGTGTAAGCCAACGTCCTATTAGTTTGCATACGACACACTTTGACTTTTAGTAGAGATGAAGCCCTTAGCCTTGTCTTCTCATTCTCCAGAGGAGCAGTTGGAGGAGACCGTAAAGCAGTCAGAAAAAGAAAGAGATGTCAGGTGTGAGAAGGCCCTTAAAGAATATAATCGAGTGGAAATGGAGATGGAGTTGAGGAGGCGTGATCTGGAAGCAAGGCAGAAGAATGTTGAAGCTGTAGTAGCAGAGGTGCTTCTTCATCGCTTGCTTTTCTGGCTTCATTTGTTTGATATCTTAGAAATCTAGTAATGCTGTAGTGTCTTTGTTGTCATTCATAGGTGGAGGCTATAAATGTGAAAACAAAATCGGTAAATGAAGCTGGAGCAGCTAAACAGCAAGAGTTACTTACGAAAGGCGAGGAGATTGTCAAAGAGGTAAAACTGCATCCTAACTGTTGCTTCTAAAATAGACCCCTTTTTAACTTCTTAACTTCAAAAAGCAGTTTCCTTGCCATTTCTTTTTTTTTTTTTTTTCATCTTGGAACTTTAACTTGCACTTGTGCTTTACACCAGTTTTGCTTACGCATTGTTCGCATCTGCATGTTTGGATCGATCTTCTGTCAAACGTTCTTAGTCTATATCTGAAAATGGTTCTGATTTTTTCAACTTTGTTGGTTGCAGTTTCACGAATACAAGAATTCAATTCGCAACGCGGTTCCTACGACAGATTTCGAGCTGAAGGTTCATTAGTGGAGTAATTACGACTGGCCTTCAACTGGTACCAAAGTCTCTTATGGCTGTATAGACACATTTTGCCGTTTTGGTTCTTGGTTTCAGCCTTCCAGGGTGGCGGTGGTGGAAAGTTCCTAGTTTAGTCTTTGCATTTTGAGTTAAGTGCTTAAATTTTACAATCTTATTAACTTGCACAAATATCCCCTTTGGGCACTGTCGTTGGAACATTAATGTATGGTTGTAATATATCATAGATACGATGAAAGGAAAATAAGACGTATTTCTTGCGCTATAAAATGGCATACTATAAGTATATTCGATAGCGTATCAATCTGAAAAATAAATAAATAAATAAGAGAGAGAGAGAGAGAGGAAGCATATTCACTATGCTCGGCAATTGTCATCGTGGAATACCAATATAAAAATGAAATAACAATAGATGACTCCTGTCGTGTGTTTTGGACAGAAGCCTCTTCAAGTTATTATATTAAATTTTAAAGCATGCAATATTTCGAAATAAATTAAAATTTTCGAGAATTTAAAAACACAAATTATTACTATTATAGAGAGCTTAAGAACACAAATTATTACTATTATAGATCACTTAAAAACACAAATTATTATTATTATTCCATTTAAGAGACGCAAGTTATTTACTATGAGCGGGTAACAGCTTTTGATAACAGAATTTGCAAGAAATAACTTTTTTTTTTTCCTAAATAAGAAGATAGATAATTTACCTTAGAAAAATAAATGGCGATGTAGGTGAGCGTTTTTTTAGATGAACGCAGTAAATTTATAAAAATTTTGAGAATTTAAAAACACAAATTATACCTATTATTAAAGGAGGTAGGAAAGTTACTGTATTAAGTACAGTGACTTTCCAATTTTGCCCATGTTTTTTCTGTTCAAGTCTTTTTTATACCGTTTATGTCATTTTGAGTGTTTTTACTGTTTTACCCTCAGTTTTATTTTGTTTATGTGTTTTTTTCTGGGCATTTTGGTCATTTGATTTGGTCCTCTTTCTTTTACCGTTTCCAATGTCTGACATTTGGATTGAATTGATACAATTATCATGACCACGTAATTATCTTCATTTTTCATCAGTAAAAGAAATTATGTACTATAACAATAACCGTATAAAAGAGCTTTTTTCTTGAAAAAGATGCACAGAAACATATCACATCATACCTTCAAATTAATTATAAACAAAAAGTATCAAAAAATAAATAAATTTGTGTTTTTACCGTTTTATCTTTGGTTGCTTATTTCTACTTTGTTTTTTATTTGGGTATTTTAGTAATTTTGATTCAAAATAGCACTGTATGCCTTTTGCTATTCCTTTTCGTGAAGCTTCTAGCTTCATTTCTTCTGGCCATTTTTGTTGTTCCTTTTCTTCTCTCTCTCATCCTTTCCGTGAAGCTTCTGGACTTCACTCATTTCTATTTTCTCTCTCTGCAGCTCTTTTGCTTTGGTTGCTCTTATTACTTATTTCATTCTGGTATTTCCAATCGTTTCGGTCTAGGCTTTTTTTGTTCGTCTTCAATCACAATTTACTACTTTGATTAGGGATTTCGCCCGAGATTTCTATGTCCTTTTCGCCTTTTTTTTCCTTTTTTCGTCTTTTGGTTGTTCTCATTTGGGATTTTGGATGTGTTTTTACCTCTATTTATGATGTTTTGTGTAGGGATTTCCGCCGTGAATTTCATGTGTTTTTCCCCTTTCTATTTTATGTCATTTTTTTCTCCATTTATTTTTCTCCCTTCAGTGCCTTTTTTTTAATTGCCGTTATTTCTTTGCTTTTTAGGTTGTTCTCATTTGGGATTTCGTATGCGTTTTTCCCTCTATTTTTGCCAGAATGAATGTTTTGGGTTTCATGCACTTTTTTGTTTTCCGTTTTTCATTTTTTGTTCTTTTTTTTTTAAATGACCGTTTTGTTGTTGTTGGTAATTTGCTCTTTATTGTGGTTGATTTATTAGAGTTTTTTACGTGTTTTAAGCCTATTATTATTTTATACTTTTTAATTTTTTTCCTCTCACGGATCATTCTAGAATTTCTTCGTTTGCTTTTCTTTTTTCAGCAGCTTATTCGGCTTCATACAAGGAGATTTATATGCATGCATTTGATCTTTGGCATGGTTGATTCCTATAGGTGAGTACCAAATTTTCCATTTTCTTTGTTGATTTGGTGCCTCCGTTGTGGCTAAATTAATTTACTTTGCTAATTTGCGGTGATGATGTGTAATGCTCAGGATCTTAGTTTGTACTTTTACATTGATGATCTGTATTCCTTTTGTTCCCGTAGCATTAAATGAGCTAATGATTTTTTTCTTCCTTTATCGTCCGGAATATCTAACAAATCTGCCACCCACAGTGGTTGTGTTTTTCCGTGCTTTTCATGCTATACAACACCTGTTATTGTGATAATTACATAAGCTTATTCTTTGTTTCCAGGGATGTTTATCGAGCTCTGATCAAAAATTTATTTTTTCACGTGTTGTAAATCTGTATAACGGATGCTTAATGTTTTATTGTCCGTTAGTTATTGGCTCCGTTTTACGGTAATTTTCATGCTGCGTAACACCTGTTGTTAATTAATTATTATGTTGATTCAGGTTTCCTTGCAGGATTATGTATTGGAGCTTCTTCAGATATTGGTTATTTGTATATATATATTAGTTTCCTCTTATTCTTTATCATTTTTAGCTTTTCCTATGCTTCTGTTTTAGCTTTTCTTTCTTCTGCTTAGTTTTTAATACTTCGTTGTTCTATTTGGTAGTTTTTTTTAAAAAAATTTTGTTTTCTTCCTGGATCTATTCCGTCAGTTGCTCTTCTGCATCTCAGGTATTTCTGATTTTTTTCATATAGTTTTTTTTTTTGTTTCAAATTTAGGATTTGGCTTTTCGTCTTTATTCTTTCACACTGAAAAATTTGATTTGTTCTTAATATTTTTTTTCTATAACTTCTCTACTTCTCAAATTGTTTTATTTTGTTTTGTATTCTTCTTCTATTTAGGGATGCCGTTTTTTTTTTCAGAATACATTTATTGAAAAAAGACTTTTTTCTGAATAAATTTAATAATTTAGGTTTTTTTAAGAATATATTTTTTCCATTTTGAATTTTTTTACGCTTTATTTTTTTATGGTCATGATGATGTATTTTCTTTTTATTGTTGCCGTGCATCATGTAGTTTTTAAATTTGATTTGGCAGCCCCTGATGTTGCCCAGATTATTTAATAATGTGTATAAATACGATTTGTTGTGTATATACCTAATGTGTTCTGATAATGACTATGATATTGTTATATATATATATATATATAGTGTGTGTGTGTGTGTGTGTGTTTTGTTGTGTATTTGAAGATTCTCATTCTCTCTTTTTTCATCATTTGACTATAGTGATCTCCTATTTTTTGGCTTCTCTGTTTTTTACACTGTTTACATATAACTCATATCCACCTTCTGTTAGTATCTTTACTGTTTTTGAGAAATTTCTACTCTGTCTGTTCTTCATCTTAGAATGGGGTATTACTTTTTTACTCTTTACACGTTTTTTGTGTAGTTTCTTTCGTTTTCTATTGTTATCTTTACTTTTAAGTTTATTAATATTTATATGATTTTTTTCTGTTGGATATGATTAAGATGTTCTGTTTTATTATTAGGAGTCATTATGTTAGTATACTTTTATTTCTCTAAAAATAATACCATGTTACTCTGTTGGCTATGATTAATAGGAGTTGATGTTTATGTTTAGTTTCGCTAATAGGAGTTTTTATTTTGTTTTATTAGATATCATTACTATGTTTTATTTTGTTAATAGAAGTCTTTACTCTTAGTGTTACCTCAATTATCTAGGATTATTTTGTTATCTTTTTTTTTTGACATTATTTTCCTCATGTTTTTTTATGCTGTCTATTCTTAAATTTTTTATCTCTTTTTTTGTTCTTCTATATTTGATTTCACCGTTTTTTTTCTCTCTTTATTTTTCTGTTCAGTTCCTTAATGTTTTTTGTTCTTTCATATTCATCATTCATATTCATCATAAATGCGTAATAGTTTGTTTAGTTGGCAGCCATGGACAAAAAAAAAAAAAAACCTGAACCTTATATTATTATCTCTTTATTTGTTCTTCTATATCTCATTTTACCGGTTTTTTTTCCTTTATTTTTCTGTTCAGTTCGCTGATGTTTTTTGTTCTTTCTTATTCAGCATAAATTCTTAATAGTTTTGTTGGCAGCCAGAGACATTGTCAAGTCATGTTTAAATTATTGATGATATATGTTGCTATCAGATTAAAGGAAATATATGAACCTTATATGTTTTATTTATATATGTAAAAAAACTATTTCCTAGATATAGAAATTTATTACATATTTAAATATTTTTGTGACATTTATGAATTTTGTGTCATGTTTTGTTTGTTTACTTCAATATTATTATTTTATTCTCATTTTTTCCCGACAATTTCTCTTATTTATTTAGTTGATATATGTAAAGAATGTATATTTTTCTATCTACCGACAAAAAAATTGTATCTAATTTGTTTATTAGAGTAAACGTAATGTAATAAATTATGTGTATTAGTTTTTTTTTTCTTCCTACAACAATTGCCATAAATTGTATTTTTTAAAGTAATAGTAGTTTCATAGTATTTTTTTTTTATTTCTAACAGATTTGACGTTTTGTTCAGGGTTGTATTTCTAAACAAAAAAAAAGAACAAAAATGTGTACTCTTGGCTATTCGTTAGCGCGGTTTTCTCTTGAATACAAAAGTGAGATTTTGAACGTTATATTGCATATTTTATTTATATTTTATACAAAATGTGTTTTGTTACTTAGGCTCCGTTCTTTCGCAGATTCGAGTTTAAAATTTGAGTTTTGCTACAGTAAAAAGTTTTCAGAAACAATCACATCTAACTTTTTTGTTACAGTAAAAAATCTCTCACACAACATCACATCTCAATTCGAATTCTAAACTCGAATCAACGAAATGAATGGGCCCTTAATATTTTATATATTTATATCCACGTTTTAGTATGTAAGCGTTTTCCTTTATGAGGCATTTATTAATTTCATGTTTATTATTCGATAACACTGCACACAAACAAAATAGAAATAATACATTTTTCTGATGGTTAACTATAACTTATATATTTATTTCAAATCTGTATTAATAATTTATCTGTAAGATTTATAATTATAGATTAAAATAAAAGAACTGCTTTCATTGATAACTATACCACCGTGTAAATGCACGGGTAACACACTAGTTATTACTATTATAGAGAACTTAAAAACACGAATTATTATTATTACATTTAAGAGACGCAAGTTATTTATTTTGAGCGGGTAACAGCTTTTGATAACAGAATTTGCAAGAAATAATTTTTTTTTCTAAATAAGAAGATAATTAATTTACTAGAAAAATAAATGGCGATGTAGGTGAGCGTTTGTTTAGATGAACGCAGTAAATTTATAAAATTAAATTAAGTAAATAACAGATTTTAAAATTATTTAAAATAAATAACAGTTTATGTTATAAATAAATTATTTATTGCATAAATACTTCATTTACAGTTGGTAAAAATATTTTGTTCAAGTAAATTTTCTTTTTATGATTGGTAAAAAAAAATTTCCATGTAAATAAATTTTTTTAAGATTTTTTACCGTGTTAGTTTTTTTACCCGTAATGAATCATTTACACACATAAATGATTCATTTATCATGTAAACTGTTATTTACTTCAAATAGTTTTAAAATTTACTATTAAGAGACTTTTTATGGTAGTCCCTGTAAAAATAGACTACTAATAATTTTTTACTTTTTAACTATCAGATTTATATTAAAATTTATTTTTTTGGCATACTTTTTAATAAACTAACCACCCGTTCACTTCACCGATTCGAGTTTAAAATTTGAGTTTTGCTACAGTAAAAAGCTCTCAGAAACAGTCACATCTAACTTTTTTGTTACAGTAAAAAGCTCTCACATCTCAACTTGAATTAAAAACTCAAATCAGCGAACTAAACGGGTCTTAAAACTATTAGTATGACGAATTATTGAAAAAATTCTATTTATTTAATTTAATTTTAAAAATATGTTATTTACTACAATATTTCTTTTTTCCCCTCGTTTATTTCGTTATCATTCACTCAGAAGTGCACTAATCATATGTTATTTACTACAATATTTCTTTTTTCCCCTCTTTTATTTCGTTATCATTCACTCAAACTAATCATAAGGTCTGTTTAAAAAGAGTATTTAAATCATGATTTAAATTTTGATTTAAATTTTTTATAAAAAAGGTATTAATAAAAATATTTTTTTATTTAAATTTTTTTATGAGAAATAAAAAAATATATATTATAGCATAATCGTGATTTTGAATATACGTACCAAATTACTCCTAAATTAATAAATAATAAAAAAATAAGACAACTTTTTCTCTCACAAGTGTATATGTATGTTGTCTTGATTTGGCGGCCTAGTTTCCCCACAAACAAGAATATCCAAAAAATCATTCTCTCTCCACTACCAAACTTCTGCCGCGCCGCCGTTTTTCCCGATCGATCGGAGCTCCATCGCAGCCATGTCTGTTCTTCCCACATTACCAAAATGCCCTTCCTCCCCACCTCCCTCCCTCACCTTCTTCTCTTCGTCTCCGTCGTTTCGCGTCTCCGTCGTCAAGGTGAAGCCGCCGGCTACGGCGTCGTTCTGGTGCTGCGCTACTCAGTCGCAGGTTGCCGTCGTCAATGGCAGAGCGGAAGGGAGAATCTCCGAGCGGAATGAGATTCGTCTTGGACTTCCTAGCAAAGGTCGAATGGCCGCCGATACCCTCGATCTTCTGAAGGTAATATAGGAAAAAAACCCCTCTTCTCCTGTTTGCTTCTCGAGAAACTGATAGAAAGTTCTGACCTAATAGAATTGTCAAATTTTTTTGGAATTTTCAGCATTTTGATTATCTTGCTCTCCCAAGCTAGGAAAAAAGGAAAGAAAAAAACCTTCCTCCTGTTTGGTTCCTGAGACACCGAGAGAAAGTTGTAACCTAAATAGAAAGCTCTGACCTTATAGAATTATCAAAATTTGACGGAAGTTTCAGCATTTTGATTATCTTTCTCTCCCAAGCTAAGAAAAACAGAAAAGAAAAAAACCTTCCTCCTGTTTGGTTCTCGAGATACCGAGAGAAGATTCTAACCTAAATCGAGTTGACCAAATTTTTAACACTTTGGTTATTTATCTCTCTCAAAATTTTGGTTGAATTAGGACTGTCAATTGTCAGTGAAGCAAGTTAATCCTCGACAGTACGTTGCAGAGATCCCCCAGGTTCGTTCTTGTTTTGTTTTGTTTATCTATTTATTTTTTTTATCTATGTCGATTGTGATGTTCTAAAGGCGATAGATAAAGCTTAGAAAAATGGGTGCTTTTCTTTTATTCAGATCTCGAACTTGGAAGTGTGGTTCCAGAGGCCCAAAGACATTGTACGGAAATTATTGTCTGGGGACTTGGACCTTGGCATTGTGGGTCTTGATACCGTTAGTGAATATGGGCAGGTAGTTCTTGAAAAAAGCTGTTATCTAGTTAATAATCCAGTTTCATTTCATGAAAGCTTATAATTTGTACCTTTTGTTATTAGGGTAATGAGGATCTCATCATTGTTCATGATGCTCTTGACTATGGCGATTGCCGTTTATCCCTCGCAGTGAGTCATTGCAAATATAGATATGTTCTGTAAATAGCGTATTTGCTATTTGGTACCAGCATTTTCGTTCTTCTCGGGTTCTTTTGACTTCTGATCATGGTTGTGGATATTGATTCTTTCAGATTCCGAAATACGGGATTTTCGAGAACATAAATTCCTTGAAGGAGCTTGCCCAAATGCCTCAATGGACGGAAGAAAAACCTTTGCGTGTTGCTACTGGCTTCACTTACGTATGTCCAAGAGCTTTTTCAGATTTGTTTTGGTGCTCTTCATTGCAAGTTTTCACTTGATTATATCTTTATTTTTTCTCCTTTTGTGCAGCTGGGTCCTAAATTTATGAAAGAAAATGGACTCAAGCACGTGACTTTTTCAACTGCTGATGGAGCTCTAGAGGCAGCTCCTGCGGTAAGATATTGTTGGAAACAATATTTGCACATACATTTACATGAGTGTCATAGCAACAGACCCCATCAACCGAACTTAAAAGGAGAATTGTTCAAATGCCCTGTTAAAAATAGAGTAAATATTTTTAAATATTTATGGAGCTACGATATTTCCCTGTAGTATTCTTTTATTATTTTGGAGACATTTTCATCTTGCAGTGTTGGTTTTGCCGTTAGCTATCTTATGGCACTGATGCTCGTTAATATACTAATGGTCTTTCTTCAAATTCAGATGGGGATAGCCGATGCTATTTTGGACCTTGTGAGCAGTGGGACAACCTTGAGAGAAAATAACTTGAAAGAAATTGAAGGTGGAGTTGTATTAGAAAGCCAAGTAAGCAAAGTCCTTTTCTGTTCGTGGGTTACCCTTTGCAATGTATCTGGTCTAGTGTCTTAAAGTAGCTGTTTCTGCATTGTGCATTTACTAGATCCTATCTTACTTTGGAAACCAAATGTTCTTCAGGCTGTTCTTATTGCAAGCCGAAGATCATTGATACAGAGGAAAGGAGTACTCGACACGACACATGAGATTATTGAAAGATTGGAGGCACATCTGAGGGCAGTGGGTCAATTCACGGTGCGGAATATCATATTTCATTCTCCAACGTGTTTTCTTTCAGCCTTTAGATTATATGTTGTTTCTGACACTTTTCATGGCAGGTGGTTGCAAACATGAGAGGAAGTAGCGCAGAGGAAGTGGCTGAGAGAGTCCTCAGTCAAACGTCATTGTCTGGCTTGCAGGTGAGATTTTAGAGTAAGCGATAGGTTCAATTTGACTGTCAACAGATTTCATTCTTACACACACACACACACACACGTATTATAAGCAGCTGAGACCCTTTTCACCCTCAGGAACTAGGAACTTTCTAACCTTTTTTCCCTTTATTTTCTTAAATCATTCTCTGTGTAGGGTCCCACCGTAAGTCCTGTATTCTGTAGACGTGATGGAAAAGTGGTAGCTGATTACTATGCCATAGTCATATGTGTACCCAAGAAGGCACTCTACAAGTCTGTGCAACAACTAAGAGCGGTGAGTCTGATAGTGATTGTAATGTCTTCTCTCTGTTCCCTTCTTAGATGCTACGAGAGTAAGATTTGCTATATCAACCAGCACATTTACATCCATCGAACCAGTCCACTCAGGCTCACTTACTCCAGCTTCGAATTTGTGCTAACCGTAGCCCAATTCTCCCCCTTTTCCTTAAAATAGGAGAGTGAATCTCTTTTTTTTTTTTTTTTTTCTCTCCAAACATATTCAAAATAATGTAGGAGCCCCAACTTTTTAATCCCAATTGACTTGTGATATGAGTTACACGCTTTTATTGGTAAGAGTTAAAAAAATGCCACTTCAATTATTAAAAAGTTGCATATGCCAATGAAAAGAAGACACGTTCACCTGCTACATGAGTTGGTATCAAAAATTGGTAAAATAGTTGCTACAGTTCTTGTTACTCTTTAGTTCTAGGGAGAAGCTTCGATCTCTTGAACGTCTTACATCTGCACGTCATTAGATCTTGATTCACCTATTTTCACCCGGTTTCAGGTTTTGGTTAAACCTTAAGAAACGTGTTGGGATAACTATTGCTATTATTTTGGTGCAGATTGGAGGAAGTGGGGTTTTGATTTCCCCTGTGACATACATTTTCGATGAAGAGACGCCAAGATGGAGAGAGCTTCTTTCAAAACTCGGGCTGTAATGCTTTGTAGTTGATGCCTGGGGCAGTTTGTTGCATTTCTGTAGTTGTACCGATGCTTGAATTGTTTGTTGAGTCAGTCCACCCTAATTTATGGCAAATGGCTATGGGGTGGATAACAATGTTTGAAGAATCAGACAACTCTGAAAATTTTGTGCGAATATCTTTGTTTGAATAGACAATAACGTGCAAGTGAAGTTTAGGCATTCCCTGCTATCTTGCTAGTGGCTTCGGAAGGTTTTCTCTAGTTTGTTGCACTGTATTTGGTGAGATGGAAAGAACAAAGAAGAGATGGAAAACCATGCTATGGAGAGAGATTGTGTGAATGGTTTTACTTTTATCTTGTTTGCTATGAGATGAATGAAAGGAAGTTTATTCCTCTTTTTTTTTTCCCCTCACTTTTGACCTCTACCAAACAGATACCATACAGAGTACCTCTATCACTCTTCAATAACTTTGATAAGTACATAGGCTTCCTTCTTAGTAATTGGACTTTTGAGTTATCTTTCAACTTCACGCAGGTTAGCTACTTGCTCACCTCCCAACTCTCTTTTCACGACAATCCCCGAGAGAAAATGGTGAATTTTTAAAAACAATACTTCTCCAACAACTAGAATATTTGTATACCCCAGCAGAACGGGATTTGCAATTCAAATTTCTGAACTTAGACAAGTTTGTAAGTAACTACAAGGAAGCCTCTTAACAATAACCAAGAAAAGATGGGAAAAGTTAAAAGAGTACAAAATGTACAAACTAAGACACTGTTTATTTCACCGATTTGAATTTAAAATTTAAGTTTTATTACAGTATAAAGCTCTAAAAAATAATCACATCTAATTTTTTTGTTACAGTAAAAAATTCTCACATAAAATCACATCTCAACTCGAATTAACGAACTAAACGGGCCCTAATTTTAGGGCTAGAGCCCCAACACCATTACATGGAGATCTAGATGCAAATGGTTTCGTGCCTTTATTATAAACTTCAGTTCAAAAGAAGAGGAGCTCATAATGACCACATATAACATGATTGGATGGAGAATCATATAAGTAAAGAAAGAACAAAATGAAGTTGTAACCATAAATCGCTTCTTTCTACTGGGGTAAAAAAAAAAAAAATACACATCACAAATGAATAATGAGCTTCATGCACAACTATAAAGTATTCCTGTAATAGGATATTTCTTTCACCGGTTGGTAATTAATCCTCATCCAGATGAGGATATGTTGTCAGCAATCTTATTCTCCGCTACCAACTAACAAAAATCAAAACTCCCACAAAAAGGGTCTTTTCGTTCTCCAATAGTCAGTCTCTACTCTCTACAGGCAAGTCATGGCTCGTCTATAATAAAAAATAAGACCATCATTTTTTCTTGGATATTTGCTTTAGAAGACCAGCAACAGAAGCACAGTGTGTGGAGTCGTAATTACATTTCTCGCAACAAAACTGCAGCTTTTCAATGACAGTAACACACCTGCGGGGGGAAATAAACCAAAGCACAATCGGGCAAAAGAGGCACGAACATTGCACTAAGCAACACATTAACAAAATCTGTAAGATATGAGATGCTTTATATTGTTACAGAATGGATCAAAAACACGCATTAGCATGCAAAATCAAGTAATACACCGTCATTAACAAGAAGGCCACGTCAATCCTGATTCCTGAAATCCCAGGATCCAATGTCAAAGAGAAAACAGCCCGAGTTCTACAACATTGTCAAGAAGCTAAATATTATGTATTATAGTGTATCTTGTGGAGGAACTGAGCTTGTTTAGAATCCCATCCATCAAAATCAAGGTGGTAGAAGTTAAAGCATACCCACTTACCAATAAATTCTAGCTCATCATCTCATTGTACGAGACGAGAACATTCACAATAAAGTAGAAACCCAGGTGTGAATCTAAAGAATGTCTCCTAGTCAGTGTCTGCTAGATCATGTTTCTCTAAATGGCGAATATGGTCCTAAAGGAATATGGTAGATTGCTTATTATCTAAAGAACATATCCTCGGAAAAACACCTCCATTCACAGCACCCAACTCTTCCTAAACGGGCAATGTGTCTTAAAAAATTTAACAAGATTTAGAAAATAAAAAAAAAAAAAATTAAAACAGATACTGTGTAATTCTGAAGGTTAGATCACATTATAATATAAAAGGTACATAGATTTAATAAAGTTGATAAAGCAATGCGGATTTAGAGTTGTGCTGCATAATATCAATTGAATATCTATATACATATATATTTTACACCAACTGAAAAATTCTCCTAATTATTTCATTTATGCCAAAGACATTACTTTTGGATATGGATATGAATTTGAGAATCGAAATTTCTTCAACCTGAATTTTACACCATTGTTCTATAAGCAAGGAAATATCTTTATTAAGGCATTAGCAATAGCCGGGATTGACTAAATGTGATACATCAAAAATGGTAAAGCAAAGGAATCGAAATAGTAAGCCCCAAATCATAAGCTAAAACTTAATACCAAATCATAAGCTTAAATCGTGATGATTTTCTCCATCAAGTCGCGATAATTCAATAAAACAATAATACGAATAATAAAAAGATAATAACAAATATATAAATGAAAAGTTGAAGCATTTTCCTTTACGTTTTCTATGAAACCAAACAACATGGGAAGAAATCAAAGCGAAAGAGTTTGGAGAATGGAATTAGAGAGAGACGTACTTTTGAGGGAGAAAGTTGTTCTTGGAGAGACAAGCTTGAATGTCGCAAGCCTCCTTCTTGCACGGCTCTTTGCTCTGCTGCTGCGCCATCTCTCTCTCTCTCTCTCTCTCTCTTTTTCTCTCTCTGAAAAGTCCGATACTTCGTCACAGAGTAACGAGAAAGATTGTGCGTGCTAGTTTGGTACCTTCTCAGATGCGCCAAATTTTGGTGCAACCTAGATCATATGCTTCCATGGATGCTCCACGTGGCGGAAATTCTTTTTTAACAGGAAAATACAAAATTTTTCCTTATTATTTTTAAAATACAAAATTATCTTTCAAATCAAAGTTTAATCCTTTTTAAAGAAATCAAGCTTAATCCTTTTAATTAGCACGTTTTTTTTTGAATTAATACTGATTTTTAAGGGGGAAAATAGAAAATTGATACGGATTATGGTACCATAATTGTCGGTATATATATATATATAGTTATTAGATGAATTTTATGTTATAATGACGTATAAGAAAATAATTAAAATTAGTATTTCTTTTTGAAATTTTTGTTTATTAGTGCAATAAAAAGTTTAATCCTTTAAATTAATTTCTTTTTTTTCATGAAAATTAAATTAACTAATTTAAAATCTTTCACTCTTTTACTTTTGCTGCAGATAATTAGATAGAATTTATGCTCCAGATAACGTCGAATATATTATTATTCACCAAGTTGTGTAACTTTTCCTTGATCGGGTGAGGATCACCAAACGTGACGTTATCAAAGCCACAGGCAAGTTTATTTCACTTATGTAAAGTCCATCTCTGTCCGTCTCTCGCTCGCTTTCGGAGTTCCAATCGTACAACAATGGAAGCCACGAAAGCCTCCTCTGTAATTGCTTTCACAGCAAAACTAAAGAAGGCTTCTCTGCTTTGGCTTGAAGGCTTCAGAGAAGCCTGTTGTCTTCATCGCGTTTTCCTTCTCTGTCTCAGGTCTCTCTCTCTCTCTCAATCCTTTTGCTTTGGATTGAAAAAGAATCCTCTTTTACTTTCTGTTTGGTTGCCGAGAAAACGAAAAAAATTTAATTCTAAAGCTTGGTATCTTCGGAGTGAAACTTACTTTAGAATGTAACTGAATCATATCAATGGATTTTCACTTTTTCCTTCTCTATTTTCCTTTTTCTTTTTCAGAAATTGAACAGGTTTTATTATATTGATATGGCAGGTCAAGAAAGCTTTCGATTCGCACAGGTCAATGTTTTCTATTAAATGGTTTCATTTTCTTGGGGAGGTATGTGTGTGTATGTATATATAAATGTCTCTCTCATTTTATTGGATAACAAATACGCAGTTTTTGGATTGAACTTTTTTCTACAGATGTTAATAAAATTTGTCAATTTTCTATACTTTGATTCTATTTTGAGGTTATTCTAATACCTTTGATGTTGAAAGTCTTTTAAATGCTTTATCCAAGTGATCAACAAACAATTGTATCATTATCTAGCTTCATTTAATTGATCATATGCCATACATCTTGACAATGATTTTTCAATGATTGTAATAGCTGTTGCTGAGAGTATTCTCTATAAGGCAATTATTTAGAATAGTTGTGGCTGGTATGCCCAATAAAATTTCTGAGAGTCCCTTTCCTTGATCTTTCTTCTTTTCCATTCTCCGGGAATTTGTTAAAGAATACCTATTTTGGGCACAAAGTGGATGATGCTGAACTGAAACTCGATTAAGCTGGATGTTATATGTTTGCTCAAAGTCTAGCTTTATGGTCAAACAACTTGATATAATGCTTGTTTAAGCTAGATCTTTTTGATGGGATGAATTGTTTCTCTTCTTCTGATCTCAACTGCGGCCATTTTTGTGTTGTCAGGTTGCTTGTAGTGTCGTATGGCTTGCGAGATAAGTTGTATTTGTAGTTTGTTTGTATCAGATATGTAAGCTGTCAACACAATCTTGTAGGATAATTTTTTGAGTATAGAATATAGAAGCAGATCCCTATTTGGCTTTTTCGCGATTCCGTGAGTATGCCTTAGATTTGGCTTGTGATGAACTTCTTGCTGCGTCATAATGTCACAAAATTTGACAAAATACCTAGTTTGTCCTGACAAACCTTTTCTCCTTAGTTATCCCAAATTTAGTTGAAGGCAATCCTTGTGTCCAGTTTTGACCAAATATCGCATCAGGGATGGAATTTTTAAGGGCTAAACGGTTACTTCTGTAATTTTAATAATGCAAGTGAAACATCGTATTTAACTTAAACCTGGAGAGGTTTTTGTAATTTTCTCCTCTTGTTTTCTCACAGTTGATTTGCGTAATTTGATGTTTCTCTTCTATTAGTTATGACTATGCCAGTGATAACGTTTTCTATCATTGGTCGTCTATATTCTATATTAGCTAGATATACTTAGTTGATGCATTAATGCTTTCAGTGCATTTTGAATCATGTATGTCCAAGTCAAGTGATGTGATTTTCTTAACCTTTCTTCACGCAGTATTTTCCTCCTAAACAAAGTTATCATCCCAATGCTACATTGGATATTACCTGATGACTGTGCACAGTTTAATTCTCAACAACTCTGCTCGTTTGGGGGTGTTTTAAAATTTTATTCCTTCTTACGTGTTCAGCTCATACAACTCTTTTATGTAAGTGAGCAGTGTTCATTTACAAAGTTACAATATTAACCATACTTGCTGATATCATCTATCCATAGCTATGCCAAATGGTCTTCCTAATGTAATAATAAGTTTATAATTTATTTTGATGATTAAATCATATAACTGATCGCCGCTTGCAGATAACGTGGTTCTACCCATTGTATGTATTCAGCTTTATTCTGAGCACCCTCTGGTATTGTTTCCTCACCTTTGTTTCATCTTTTTTTCCTTTTCTCTGTTTATAAGTTTTAGTTTTACCTTAATTACCAAACATTCATTTCTGAACTTATTATAATTCCACGATGTTTTGAAGAAAATTTAGCGTATCCTATCTCAAATAAACATAATTATTTCCAATAACAATCCAAGTTACTATGCATACGATTCTACTCAATATTGATATTTTCTTTTGTTCTCATGAATCTGAAAATATAAAATCCAGGTACAGTGATATTGCTGAGTGTGGTTTTGCTGCTGCAGACAGATCTGAGCCCTTGAAAAAGGATGGCTTGAGACAGAAAGAGATGTTGACCTTGCAAAATACAGGTCGGGTGGGAAGACCTGCTGGCCTGGGAGGGTAAAGTTTTAACTTTTTTCATGTTCTCAGGTTTTAGTTAATTCTTTATCACAGCTGATTCTGGGTGTTTCTTCCCAAGTATTCACTACTTTAACACTCGTTGTGTTTCATTCAACTCTTTCTATTTCATTCATGTGTAGGGTTATGATTGGAATAGGAGAGCAGGTGTATTCAATACTTCTTTTGACCGTCTTCTTCATAGAGGTAAAAAAAGGGTCCTTTTTTTCTTTTTTTGCCCCTTTATGTACTCTCACTTATCTTTTTTATCACCATTATTTGCAATTCTGGGGAAGAAAAAGCACCCCTATGGGTTTTATGGTTTTTGTATGTTCAGGTTTTTGCAACAGGGTTTGTACCCTACTTGGGGAAGGCAATAAATTTTCTACTTCTTTCTTGGATATATGCCTATTACAGTTTCGAGTATGTGGTTCATCTGCTTCTTTTCACTCTGAGCCGTTTCACTTACTGTTGTGAAGATTTGTGCTAATTGCACCTTTGAATTTGCAAGGTACAAATGGAATCATGCTGAGATTGTTCTGGACAAGAGGCTGAACCTTTTTGAATCTAACTGGGCATTCTTTGCTGGTTTTGGTACAATATTTTTTAACTTGTGCTATTATTTTTTAGCCATTTTATAACTTCAGTGAGTACATCTTCGTTTTCCTTTGGATGCCCACTTAGTGATCGTTACGTAACATAAAAACCTGTACTTTTTTATTCACATGGTTTCTCTTTTCTGTTCCCTTATCAGCTTCCAAATAGGCCAACGATGATTGTTTAACATAATATAGAATCCAAGACTCCTAAACTATTTGATCATATTCTATAGGGGAATTCTATAAACATGTAACTTGGAGATATTAGACACTTTCATATGTTATCCCATACGTAATATTTAGGTTAGTGAGATCACGTTTTAAAGTATAGTCGTTAATGACTCTGCAGGAAGCCCATGTGTTCTTCCTGTTCTCTTCTTCTCACCTCTCGTGACATATGGCATTATGGCCATACTGTTTCCATTGGTATCTTCTACAAGCCTTTTTAGACAGTGGAGAAAAGAAAGTTGATGACCATTTGTTTTATACTTTTTTGCTTTCTATAAAGTTTGAGCATTCTTCTATGCTTTAATTAAAAAACAAATGTTCTGTTTCAGTTTGTTCTGACAGCAACTGATTCAGAGGCCGAGAAAGTTCTCTCTTCTCAAAGAACAAAATGGGCAGACACAGAATTGGGAAGGCTTCCAATATTTTACGCTGCTGATACTTTATTGTAAGCTATCATCTTTCTTATATCTTTTTATTGAATTAGATATCAGATATAGATAATTGCTGTCACTTGAGCCCTTGGAAGAAAGCAACAAACAAAAAGGCTGAATGCTCAACAAATAGCCCCATAGAAAGCTGATACCTTTCCTGAATAATTCCATAGATTGCGCATCTTGTCGCTTTTGCCGTTCGAATCCCAGCAACAGCCGAAAGACAATAAGGCACTCTAAAATTTTTGGCTTTAAGCTTGCACGTCCTCAGAACAAGAAGCCAAATTGCAAGAGATTTGTACAGTGCTTGCTTTAAGTACCATTCCTTGATCTCTCTTCCCATCAGAATAATGAATGGTTTTGCAAGCCGATAAGCCAGAAGACACAAAAAAATTGACTCTAATCCTTCAAGATCAAGTATCATCAACAACTTGGAGGTATCTTGTGTTTATTTTAATGTACATAGGAAAATGGGTTTAACAAAAGTCTCATATTGATTTCCAAAACCAAGAGAAAAAAAAAAAAAAAAAAGGGTTTCATCTGTATAGAAATTAGTTAAAAGGTAGTTTGTCATTGTTTCCGCTACATGGTTATAGTCTTGTTGGTCAGTTATTGAATGAATGTTTACCAACAATGATTTCATCAGCTTTGAAGCTATTTACTGCTTTCTCTTTCTGTAAAAATGTAAATTTAGTGCGTCCTTTTTTGGAAAAAAAAAAAAAAGGGTTCCCTTTGGCAGTGTCATGTCGTTTTAGAACCTTCTGCAGAATCTATTCGATTTGGTTGGTCGTTGTCCCATCTGCGTCATCATATAACTATTCTCTGAATTGGACGGTATGACCTATTAGATCATGTGTATATCCTTGGGTCTTTTCTACCCATTTTCACTCGATTATCATATAGCTAAAGAACAAGTTGGAAAAGAATCGCAATTGATTGAGAGTTGTGACCCACCCAAATGTCGGTCCCAATTAAATTGTTTTCTGAAAAATAAATAAAAAGGTTTACCATTGTTGCCATTGGTTTATTGTTAGTTGTATTTGATAATATATTTATTAGCCCCAGTTCAAGATTAGCTGTAAAAACATCTTAGGAAAGTTATTAGCGAAGTTTCAACTCATTGTCTAGCACGTTTTAAGACTTTTTATATTACTGCAACAGCAGGTTTGCCTTTTCCTTTTAGAACTTCTTCAAAGGCGGGGATTTTCTATTCATATTGCACATTTTTGAATGTCAAATTATGAATTCTGTAGTGTCGGTTTTAAAATTGTTTGTACCTTAATATAATCCCAACGTTCGAAGTTTACTAATTTCAACATAAAATGTATAAATTATCGTATTTATTTTAAATTTATAAGTTTATCATAATTTATACAACTTCAACACTTGAAGTTCATAAGTTTTTAATGTAAAATGTACAAAATATTGTATTCCTGACACGATGTTGGGAATTCTTCTCTTAACATCATAGAAGTTACTGTTAATTTACATTGTATTCATATTAAAACGGGAAGAAAAAAATGTAAACTTAACCGATGAAATTTTTGACGGGTTAGAACTCAAATGGAGAGGCTCAAAAATGTAACAATACTGCCGATTATTAAATAGAAAATTTGTGTAAAAATGAATAATAAAGGTTGTACCCGAGTGTGTGGCCTCACGTGTGAGAAGAGAGAGAGGAATGAGAGAAAAAAGAGTAATCAGTGTTTTCTTTTTCTTTTTTTTTTTTTTTGAACAAAGAGTAATCAGTGTTTCTGCCTAGCAAAAATAATATAAAAAACAAAAACCGTGTTTTTCTGCTTTTAAGCCACGCGCGCTCTCACTCCTCTACTCTTCTACCAAAACCGCACTTACGCCACATATGATTGGATCACGTGAAGCGCGTGGATTCATTATTATCATTTTTCCGATTGCCAAAAAAAAAAAAGAAAAAAAAAAAAAAACAGTATTGTATTCATTGTTTCGTGACAATTGGATCAGACCAAAACGGAATCAATCCTGATCGTTCATTCACTTTACAGATCACACACCGTCTCATCATGATAAAGCTCCTTCAAGTCATCGTGTCTCTTTTCTTCTCAAACAGTACCATAACATTAACAAATGTTTTATTTTAATTCTCTCAAACAAGAAAAGTCAAAATATTCAACTTTTTCCTAGTTTATTATATTAAAAAAGTTTTGGTTAAAATCGTGTCGTTTTCTTTTTATATATATGTGTTAATCCCAATTTTGTAGCTTTTCCTTGCGTAAATTGCGGGATTAGTGTTCCACTAACGCTTCCAGAAAACTGGAGGTCGAAAGATTATAATAAAGCAAATTTGCTTTATGTGGGATCAATTTCTTATCAATTGGATGAAAGTTGAATTTTGTCTGCTATTAGGCAAATCCCTCTTTGGCATCAATTTGATGTGCTCGATTATTTTTCTTCATTTTACAGGTTGGGATCACAATTCACGGCTATATATATGTATATAATATATTTAAAAACGTTGTGACATTATAATAATATATATTGTTTCACTGTGGTATAATCCAGTTAGGTAGCTTAGAATTGACTAAAAGTTGGGAAATTTTTAAGGAAAATAGAGCTTTAAGAAACCAAAAACTACAAATCAAGAAATACCCAATTCTACGTAAAGGGTAAAAGTACAAATTATCTTTTTGAGAAAGGAATCTTGTTTAAGATATAGAACAAATAAAATGGATAGAAACCCTTTTATGAAACGAGAAACTTTTTTTTTTTCCTCCTTGGAATAAATGAAGATCTTTAAAGGGATCAACTAGAAAAACACCAAAAATGAGTGAGCAAGAAAGTACAAATAGTAAAGCAACCGAGGAGACCATTGCAAATCACCAATAATGTGAAGGAAGGGAAATGGGAAAAAATGATTAAGCAATCAAAACGATAGTCATCTGAATTGACTGTAGAGGTCAAAACAGAAGTCACTCTCACCGACCCATGCTTCAACACAAGGTTATTTAATCTCTCTCCCCCTCCCCTTCTTCCTCATTTTTCTTTCTTTCTTTCTTTCTAAGGATCCTTTTACGATGAGGTACTATCGTATTGTTTCTTATATTTATTTTTGATTCTTAATTATAATTTTTTATAGTATTTTTTCTCACAAAAAATACATTTAAAATAAAAATAATTATGCATTATGATTCTAAATACATAAACTAAACGTCCTCATGTTTTTAGTCGTTTTTAACCACGGATCTAATTAAAATCATATGAAACAAAAAGTATATAAAACAAACAGTTTATGATACAATTTGAGAGCAGAAAAACAAAAACTCTTATCTCTGTTTTTAATAGCTTTGAATTTTCTTTTTAAAGCATCAATAATAGAGAGCAAAAGCGTGGTTTTCCATATCCATAAGCAACCGATATAATTTTTAGATTGTACAACTAGTTTTACCAAAAGCAATTTTAAAGTAACCTCTGCCTAAGATAATTTTCCATTTGGTTGCTCAAGGGTTTTAGAATTCAATAAAAAAGCATATCCATATTTATATAGGAATGTTTCAAAAACATTAAACATGCTATGCTCTAGGAAAACTTAACGAACAAGCTAAACAATACTTGATCATCACGTAAATAAAAATCTCTTCCTATCCATAACCAAGATTCTTACAAGATACCCCAGTAGTTGGGTCTTTCTCTCTTTACGGTAACAAAATTCTAGCCTAGATTTGTTAGACTTAGAGAAAGGAAGGGGAAAAAAAAAAAAAGACTGCTTATGTTGCTTGTTTTATATTTTATATTTTTTCTTTTTTCCCCCTCATTTTCAGAGAAAACTTTGTTGGAGGGTCAGGATTTAAACACATCGAGCAAGAATTTCTTCCACTCGGCATCCATCTCGTAATGGGTAAAAGTTACAAAAAATAAAAATAAAAAGCTCATTTTTCGTTGGCTTTAGCTTTTTTCCACTAAAAAAAGAGAGAAAAGAGATGCTTTATACGATGTAGAAAAAGAGAAGAAAGAAGAGAAAGGCATGCATGCCGATAACAGAATTTATTGAACTTTTTTTTTCTTAATTACTTTTTCTCGTTTTTCCATTTTTTCATCTCATACAAACAGAAATGCAAATAATAATACACTAAACACAAATAGATAAATCCTCCTATACAATCTCACTCTGCCTGTTCTTTTTTGGGTCCCTTTTGGACCAACCAAACTAACAAATTACATATCAATCTCCTCTCCAAAGCAATCTAGAATATTAGGGGAAAAAAAAGAGAGAGAGAGGGAGAGAGAATATTAACTACTACAACTCACCAAAAATTAACAAAAACAAAACTACAATGGCAACTAGCAACCTATCTTTTCAGATGGGCCATCCATGAAATTTTTTTCAAGCACTCAAACTCAAATTTATCACAAATTCAAACTCCCAAATCTGCAAATGAAAACAAACCCAGCAATCTCTAGCACTCCTTACTCCTATAAATACTTTTTCTTTAAAAAATGGAATTTATATATATAAGAATCAAGAGCAACTAACCAAGTTGTATAAATATCATAGGAGTCTCTGAATCCATGTCATTGTGAATTATTTGGATCCTCATCTCCACTGTTAGTAGCTTGACTCTGATGTTGCTGATGCTGATGCTGATGCTGATGCTGATGCTGATGCTGATGATGCTCCAATGGATGGCTCTGATGATGATCGGAATTTATATTCAAACCGCCTCTTGAGTACGCATTAAGCGCCGCCAACATCCCTAAATTGGACTCCGAAACCCCGAGCCCGAGTTGCTGCGACGGCTGCGGAGGCTGCGCCGCCGCCGCCCCCGGGTGTTGCTGCATCAGCATCGACCCTAACTGGAGCTGGCTTCCTCGGCCACCGCCTTGGAAATCAATGCCGCCGGGGAGATTAAACCTCGGCATGAAGTGCAGCGGCGCCTGCAATGTGCTCCCGTGGCTCGGCGGCGGCGTCGGGAACGTCCACATGTGGGGCTGCTCCGACGTCGCCGGTGCAACCGGCGATACACCTGTGCCGGCAGTGACAGGTAGCATCCAGAACGTGCTGCCAGCTCCGCTGCTCGGAGCAACAGCCCACATCGCCGTCGGCGGAAGAAGGTTCGAAGGGCGAAGCAAGCCGGCGGAAGATCCGGCGGCAGGGTCTTGCTTGTTAGGCATTTGCTTGAACGTCTTGTTTGACGGCGATGACGACGATTCTTCGCCTTGTTGTTGCGATTGGGAACTACTATTATCGTCCTTGAACAGATCTTCTCTGAATCGTTTCCTCATATAATTCTCCGTCGTCTCTCCACCTCCTCCTCCGTTATTGTTGTTGTTATCTCCGCTCGGAAGCGCTTCGGCCATGAGAGTCTGCTGATTCTGCTGATTTTGCTGAGGATGAAACCCTAACAATCCCGCGTGGGCGAAACCGGCCTCATCGAAGTGATGGTGATGATGAGCCGCCGCAAGAGCCAACGCGCCGTGGAATGAGTGAGGCGCGGACTTCGACGGCGGAGCAGAAAGCGTGGATCCACTGCTACGGAGCGAGATGTTTAGTGTGGAGAAATTCGCCGGAATTGTTCCGGTCCCGGTGGCGGCGATGATCGCCGGCTCCGCCTGCTGGAGAAGCCACTCGATCGTCTCGCCGTCGGACTTGTGCCCTAACTCCCTCGTCAGCTGAAACACCCTGGCGGCGCAGGTCGCCGGCATTCGGATGCGCCGTCCTCGACCGTCCACTTTCGTGTGCCGATCCTTCGTCGATCGTTTCACCGGTGGCGGCGGAACGATCGACAATTGTTGTTGTTGCTGCTGCTGATTGAGATTATCATTATTGTTGTTATTACTATTATTGTTCTTTACCTTTGAGGAATCGACGAGAGGGGTGGATCTGGTGGCGATGGCGAGGGAAGCGTCGACAAGGTGAGGCGGAGCTGTCGAAGTCGAAGTCGAAGAGGAGGATGAGGAAGAGGATGACGATGAAGAAGACGACGTCGTTCCAGCTGTGGCAGTGAGACCGGCTTGGATGGAGATGGAGCCCATGAAAGGAGGACCTTGCCCTCCTCCGGAAGACGATGATCTGCCATCAAAAGGGACCACAAACTGTGGGGAAGAAGAAGACGATGATTGTTTTTGTTGTTGTTGATGATGATGATGATGGTGATGAAGAAGAAGCTGGTTCTGCTGGCGAGCTGAGTTGTTGGTGTTGGAGGTGTTCTGCTTGTTGCTTTGCAAATCTGCTAAGTCCATTTGGTGGGGAAGGGGGGTGGGGTGTGGGCTTAATTTTTTTGGATGGCTAATTTTTTTTAATATTCTTTTTTAATTTTTCCCTTTTTTTTTTTTTTTTTTTTTTGGGGGGGGGTTTTAAGGGTGTATTTCCCGCCCCCACTTCTCTCTCTTTTAGAGGAGGGGTTTTAAGGCTGAATTCTCAGCCCCCATCTCTCTCTCTCTCTCTCTCTCTCTCTATTCTTCTCCTCCCCACCCCAGTCCCACTATTATTTGTGGTTTTGTCTCTCGTTTTTGGAGAGAGAGAGAGAGAGAGAGAGAGAAGAAGGTATGTGTGGAGTGGAGGAGTGAAAAAGTTTTTGTTTATAATCTTTTTCTATCAATCTAAATATCTTACAGGGTTTTTGGACCTAACTAAGACTAACAGTGGGTGGGGTTTCTTT
The DNA here is from genome assembly GCF_000414095.1 of Morus notabilis. Lineage (NCBI taxonomy): Eukaryota > Viridiplantae > Streptophyta > Magnoliopsida > Rosales > Moraceae > Morus > Morus notabilis. The sequence continues at coordinate 452,471 of NW_010357100.1, read as the reverse complement.
CTTTGCTTCGTGATTGACTGTTGTCTTCGTGAGCTGCAGCAAGAACAAAGATAGTGGACAGAGAGAGAAAGAGGGTTTGAGTAGGTCAAGGGAGGCTTAGATTGATAGATAGATAGATAGAGAGAGAAGCAGGTGCGGGGGACCTTCTTGTGAGGGGAAAAAAAATTTAAAAAAAAAAATTTAAAAAAAAAAAAACAGCAGAAGCCAGAAAGAAAGCAGAAAGCCCACTCGTGGGGTATTCTAAAAAATAAAAATAAATAAATAAATAAATAAAGCCTCAATGTTGCAAAAATCACATACAAATAATACATAGTACATACCCAGTAAAAACTTTTTTTTTTTTTTTTTTTTTTTGGGTTTTGCAAGAACAAATATTTGGAATTGAGCACCACTTCAATTTATGCTCTGGACATTCCCACCAAAATTTTTGGGCTTTGAAAACCCAACATTATCCTTGCATCGCCAATGCCCAGGTTGGCCTCGACATGGAGGGTAACATTGTCCTTTTAGCAGAGTTGTGGTGCCCCATTGGACAAAAATAGAAGGGCCCATATCATATCACGTCAAACATAAGGAGTTTGATTTTTCTTTTACCCGTTCGTTTTGCCCCTCGGAAAGCCTCATTGTGTCTCACTAGTTAATACCCCATCTTTTCACTGATTCAACTTTAAAATTTAAGTTTTATTACAGTAAAATTTTTTTAAAAATAATCACATATATTTTTTTTATTATAATAAAAAATTCTCACACAACATCATATTTTAACTCAAATTAGACTTTGATGGTTTTTTTTTTTTTTTTTTCCTTCTATTTCATGGGATTCTCTTACAACATGACCTCGTCAACGTTTGGTCTAAAATAAGGTTTGTTTAGAAGATCAGTTGGTGTTTTGTGATTAGGTGAGGAAAAGAAAAGGAATTGGTATTTGTTGAGTGTTAGGAGCTTAATTATAACTGTGGGAGTTGAATGGTAAAATTATTAGGATGAATATACGAGAGTCAGCTCGGCATTATAATAGACAGCGCAGGTAAGCATCAGATAAAAAAACATATATTTCAGACGGACAGCTCACCCCAACCCAACCCCACACTTTTGTTTCTTCTTCCTTTCTTTAAAAAAAAAAAATAATAATAATAATAAACTTTTTTTATTTATTTTCTTTTGTCCATTTGGACACTCCTAGTAATTAATAATATATAAGGTTATACAAAACATATATAGATCAGTCACAGACTGTATAGAAAGGAGAATTATGTGGTGTATATATATATATATATATATAGAGAGAGAGAGAGAGAGAGAGAGTTATGTAGTTAGATCAAATAGAATTGTAAAATGGGGCGACAAAGGTGCACTATATCAAATTGGCAAGCCGGACAAGATATGCCATGTTAATTTGGCTGCCATTTCAAATAATAATAATAATAATATTTTGGATGCAATTAATTAAAGGCCAAAATGACAGGAAAATGTTTCATAAAAGATTAAAATCCAACAAAAAAGTAACGTTAAAAAATCATAGATTAATTGGCCAGTCGTTTATTCTTTCGTAATTGAATAAAGTTCCTTTTTTTTTTTTTTTTTTGCTTATCGAATAAAGTAATTTTGAAATGGATAAGAAGTGTTTCCATTATATATCGCCTGTCCCTTTTCCTTTTACGAATATAAATATGATATTATTGTTATATATACCGATTTTACATATTTAGTCTATTTTGGAGCTCATGCAATTATTTTTCCGTTGTCGTTTGTATAAAGATATACAAATTGTCGTAAACTATCAAGCCATCGTTGACAAAAGAGGCACTGTAATTGGAAGGTAACTCCGATCAGAAGCAAAATATTTGATTTTCAAAGCGTCACAGTTCTAAAATAATAGTCATGATAATGATGCGGCATTAAAATATATACATATAAAATATGTACTTTTTCTTCTACGCTTAAATATTACTTGAAAAAACTACAAAATCACTTTATAATTATTTTTGTTAGTAGCAGAATAAAAAATTCAACGAATTAATTTTTTTATTTTTTTTAGGAAAAGTATACTTCAATTCTGAATTCCCTCATGACGTGCTGACAATCAATAATTCAAGGCGACTGATGAATATGTTCGAAGGTTAATTATAAAAAAAAAAAAAAATGTTCGGAGGTTATACAAAAATAAATATATGCACTATTTTGGTCGTGGCTTCACATTTATAGAAAGAAACAGAGAGAGATAAGCCAATATAACATGTCGTTTCTTTATAGTACCAAGTTATTCTATAGTTGCACTACATGTTCTCTTATATGGTGCACTCTTTGGTCCTTTAGCTTCACCAATTTCTCGCAACTTGTAGATTAATTCTTTTGGTATATTTCTTATCAATAATTTATTTAATAAAAAAAATGATAAGGAGACAACCCCCACATATACATTCTTATGTGAAAGTTTTTAGAGATGAATTTTGGATATTTACTAGGAAAAACCATGCATTATACACTATATACGTATATACACATACGTGAAAACTTACATAACATATATGGATTAATGGATTATCAAAAAGTTATATGTAGATACAATTGGATAAACCAGTACATGTGATTAATCTAATGAAATTACTTTTAGTTTTTACTTACTCAATTAAATTAGTTTTATATATCTCTAAACATCATAAATAAAGTTATTAGAAGATGTCATATTCATACATAATTAACTTCAGAAAAGAAAAGGAAAAAACAAAAAAGGGAAAGTCATATTGTTATAGTATTTTCTCTCACAAAAATTTAAATTTAATTTTTTTTTTATAATATTTTTTTCTCACATGCACAGCTCAAATCATGACTTGAGTTGTGTAAATAAACATTATTTTTAATGATCTTTAGCATGATGATTTATGGGTGGTCTTTACTAATGGCTAAAACAGTACAGCTCAATCCACTCATGAATTAAGCGCCAAAGAAAATTTTAAAAAGTCTTTAATAGGGTAGGGTGCCCAAATCACGTTGATTCTTTCCTTTTTCTTTTGTCTACTCAATTCAAAACCAAACAACACAAAAGAATGAAAGAAAGAATGAATAAATAAATAAATGGATAAATCAAGAATTGGACATTAATCAGAAACCAGCTAGGCCAGGCAGGTTTCCACCTTTTTTTAATAAAGTATTTTAGATTGAACAGATAATCATCCAACATAATTAATTATAATCACCACACAAAACCAACCCACATCGTTATCCCTATCGTCTCAATAATTTTTTTAATCCACCAAATAGCTTAACTTAATCCTTCACCATCATTATCAATGAATTAAACAAATCTATCTCTCTCTCCAGTGGGTTGTGTATATTATAAATGAAAATTCTCTCCTTTTTTGGTAACAATTATAAAAAGGTGAATAGATATTTATCCATGATTGAAGGGCAAAAATGTAAAACAATAATGGCAGCTACATTAATTTTACTGTAGTGCCTGCTAGGAGAGGACAGTGGTCACACTGAGGAACTACTGTTCATACATCATACCCTCTTTGTTTGGTTCTCCATTTTAAAAGTATTATTGATAAAGACCCATCCCATCCTTTTTTTTTATTTTTTTTTATTTTTATGAAATTATGTAAATGTTTTTATTAATATTATTTTTGGTTTTCTATCTCTCTTAAATTCCATCCCAACTAACAAAAATTGATTGAATTCACATCACATTCCAAAATGATGGTGTCACAGGCCAGTCAGAAAAATTTCAGCCTCACTTGGACTCCTTCCATTTAAAGCCCCATTAAATTATTGGTCTGTACTCTTGCAAATTTTGTGCAAACTATTTTCCCCCCTCAAAAGAACACAAAAATAAAAATAGAAAAAAATATATATAACCATTTCCCATCATTGATTATTCCAGTGATGATCCTCATTTCTTTCTGTTCCCGTTTAACTTTCCCCTTTTAACTTTTTCACCTCGGCTTAATTAACGAAGTAAATAGTAAAAGAAGAAACATAATTTAATGACAAAAGCTGCTAGTAACACGAATCTTTACCACACCTGAAAGACCCAATAAAAGGCTGCAACTTTCCTTTACCGTTCAGTCTTCTTGAGGGACACAGTAAATATGAATGGTAAATAAAAAATACATATATATATATATAATTTTGGGATTTTTGTTTTTACAGTGTTACTCCCTATGCTTACGTAGATTTGTACTAAATCCCATATCTAGAAAGTTTCATGCGTCGTTTTCAGCATTCAAAGGGTTCCACATGCACAACAGCTAAGCATGCGGGTACAGGGTACGGTTGACGTAGAACATCAACCAATATATGTTTTCAGTTTGGAGAATATTATTTGTCTTGGTGAAGGCTCGTTCACTGTGCGAATTTGAATTTTTAATTTAAGTTAAGATGTGATACTTTTTGAGAGCTTTTTATTGTAGCAGAAAAAGTTAGATATGACATTTTCTGAGAGCTTTTTACTGTAGAAATTTAAAACTAAAAACTCGAATCGTTGAAATGAACGAGGCCTAAGTTTATATTGTATTTTTTATACATGTATTGATCTTTTTTTTTTAGCATGTGGAGTTTGCCACCAAATGGGATAATGATCAGAGGCCAGAGAAGGGCATTAAATGATGTTATCCGATATAATGGGAAAACCCAAAAAAGTAAATTTATTTCTTTTTTGTTTGTTAGAAAAAATAAACTCAAAGTCTTGGTTGTACGAGTTATTTGTCGTCACTTGAAAATAAATTTGATTTTTAGTTTGTTCATAGGTTGTACTATGGGTTTGCCCCGTATAATGAATGGAAATGAATGATCATATGATCGGAAACGTTTAGTGCCCCATTTTCCATTTGGTTTGGTAACTAAGAAGTGTAATCCTTTTTTTCTCAATAATAAAAGTGTTATTATTTACATTTGTACAACTTTTCTTTGGCTAATCACGTCGGTATAGATTGATTTAGCTTGAAATTAAAGATGTATTTATATTGTATTCTAAAAGGTTTATCTTGAAACAAATTTTGAAAAAGTTTTTCTTGTAAGCAAGCCTTTTAGATCAATACAAATTATGAATATATGTAGTAGTGAAACTGATAACATACATTATTTTATTAATGAGAAAAAAAAGAAGAATTGAATATGAACATTTTAGTTTCTCCTTAAAAAAAAAAAAAAAGAGTAAAATGCTTAAAACTGCTTGGTCTAGTAGCACCAAGGGTTGGGCGGGGTGGGATTTTGAGAGGTTATGGATTCGATCTCATATTGTATCCAAAAAATAAGTAAAATAAAATGTGAAAAATCTCTATCGTTAGAAGTTTTCAAATTGTTGACAAATATTGGTTAAAAGAGAGAGAATGCGATAGCATCAAACGTATAAATTGACAAGATCATATTGATCGATAGAGTCAGAAAATAAAAAATTATTGAGAGGCTGAAACAACAATAAACAAACTTACGACAAGTAAAATTTATGTAAATAAATGTATTGTATAATCATGTTGATGGAGGCATATAATATGAATTATGAAGTAGCGCTGTATTTTTATTTTTTTTCCTTAGAATGTCCCATTTGGCCCCTACCCCGCCCTTACACACCCAACACAACACAAAAGTTGCTAGGTCCTTAGGTTCAAACCTGTAAGGCATTCAATAAAAAAAAAAAAAAAAAAAAAAAAAAAAGACCCATTGGACTAGCTCAGTGGTGAGTGGGTGGTTGTAGAGATCTCTATTTTTTATTTTTTTATTTTTGTTGAATGCCTTCTTTAGCCTCTACCCTATACTCACACATGACCTACACACAAATTGCTAGGTCCTCAAGTTCGAACCTGAAACCTATAGATCCCTACCTCCACCTACTCACCACTTAGCTAGCCTTAACGAGTTTATTTTTTTATATGTTACTTCTTGATAAATGAATTACAATTGTCCATTTACTGTTTTGAAGCAGTCTGAGTCTCAACTTTACTCGGACAATGAAGAGTGAAAGAGTCCTTTCCTTATAAATGATATTCACACACAGATCAAAATATATTGCAATATAAAGTGTTCACACACATATATGTGTGTGTGGGGTGAGGTAGTGATCATATGGATCTCAACACTCAATTTGACCTGCGCATGTCATGTGCTCCTCGTATCTGTTGCTATACTTTCAGTTGGGTATAATCCATTTTATCGAGATTTTATTTTCACAATCACGGTTGGAAATATCTAAACTCTTAAATTTGATAATTTGCTAATAAATTTTTGAAATTTTTGCAATGTGTGAGTGTGTTTTTTAATGTCTCTTTAAATTATCTAAATGTACCTCACGCGAAACGCACGTGGTCTTTTCGTTACTAATTTAATAGTAAGATAGGACACATTACAATCATTAGAGGACGCTTGTTTCATGTATTCGTCCATGATTCTGAATCATGATTCATAGTTTTCTACAGTAGTTTTTTCTTATAAAAAACACACGTAAAATGGAAATAGTTCTAAATCTATGAACTAAACATCCACTAAAATGTTAGGAGTAATTATAAAGTATAATTTTAATTATATAAGATTGAGGGTGCATCTCAACTAACCGAAAATTGAAGGTGCATCTCGGAAACCATACTCATCTCAAATAAGTTTTGTTTCAACATGTGCTAGAGCGAGTGAGATTGGGGCTCAACTCAATTAAAGAGGGGGCAAGAGAGTAAATTTAGTCTTGAGAAAAATCTAGAAATATCATGGCAAAATATATTATTTATGTAACTCCACTGTAAAATAAATAATTGTCATACAATTAATAAAAAGAAAATAAAAGATTATAATGATACTTAATTATTTAGAATAAGGCAAATAACATATTTGTACAAAACCATTGCAAACCATATACTTTTTTGGCAGCCCTCTCGCTTGACGTGTCTTAGTATCTAAAAGAGAAATGAGACAAATACTATAAAGCAGATGAATTTAAATTTTTATCCATTTTTTTTCGTAATATTTTTAGTCAAATAATTATTTTAGTTAAAAATACATTAATTAAGACTACGGGAAAAAAGTAAAGTAAGGAGACATGCACAACAATTTTCTCGTATCCAAAATATCCGAACATCCAAATTGGGTCACAGGCCCATGGGCTGTCATGAAGACTGGGCTTGGGCTACATGTAGCTTAGTAAACGCTAGCTCAGTCCAAAGTTGAACGTTTTGGGTTTAGTCCAAAACGTAATGGGTTTGGACCAACTATAGCCCATCTGTGCATGATCTGAATTCTTAAGTGGGTGTGAACTCTACCGAAAAAATATAAATAAATAAAGCATGATATATTCTGTCGTTTGGAGTTTGGACATCCATGGCCAGAATGACAAAATGGACTAAGGCTTTTATTGGAGAAAATACACAATATAGCATATTTTATATCTATATTTAAAGTAAATAGCATTTTTTAAAATATTAATAAATTATAGAATATGTTTAATTTTTATTTTTTGAAGTAAATTATGTTAGAAATGGTGTCCTAAAAGCGTGAGATGTAATAGGATATTTATCATTTATTTAATAAATGAGTTTATTCATTATTTATGTGCATATATTTATGAATATTTTATGAATATCAATAAAAATTCTATGATTATTTATGTAACCTTAAAATATTGTATATAAGTGTTATATACGAGAGGATAATGTTTAAGGATAATAATCAAAAAGCAATGTTCATAATGAATTTAATTAAAGTTTAGAATATTTAATTAAAACATTATTAATACATGTCATTCCCATTTAGAATGGAACGGTGTTATCCGCACTGTTAATATGGTGAGATATTGAATGAGTGTATTTCGCATAATGAGATTATGTGGAATAAGGACACAGACACAATATGAATTTCTAATAATTCCGTTAAGTATAGAAATTCTAATTGAGTCTACCGAAGGTCATATATAGAACGATCTTAATCCTGAGTTCTTAACAGACTCCTATTTATGGATTCGTGTATTTTGATTTACTCGGTACGGATTCTGAGATCCTGAATCCTATTCATTGTATTTTGGAGACATGATGAAGTAGGTAGCCGGGAATGTTATTACACGAGATGAAATTCATTCCTTCTTAAGAAAGAAGTAGATAAATAATTCTCTTGAGGGTTGATTCGGTACTTGGACCAGTAGGAGCTCCGATTCATGAATGTGTTTTATGAATCACTGTCCATTAGAGAATCAATGGTACTCAAGGATAAAGA
>NW_010357100.1:440773-441407 GCF_000414095.1 Morus notabilis | reverse complement strand
TGATGAATATAAGTTTGTCCCAAATGGAGGATTGTCCTCCTGTCCCTAACAAAACCACTGTAGCTAACTATTAGCTAGGGTTGTGCGTGGTAATTCACAAGAAGCCTGAAGGCATGGAGACAGCTTATGAGATAATGCAGTCATTAGATACCGTATCTGGAAATCCATAAAATAAAAGGGTTGGCTAAATACTATGAGAACCTTGACTAAAAGACAAAAGGAAAGATGTTTCCACCAAAATAAAGAAAAAGAATCAAGCAAATATGATTTGCTAGTTCTAAAAACATGTTTAGTAAAAAAAGGGTGATTCCTTATTCCTGGATAGTAGATTCGGGAGTTGCTACTTATGTTTGTTTTCTTTATTAAGTCTTAGTTCTTACAGAGAAATTGTTTCGCGAAAAAAAAGAAGAAAGGAACCTAAGCAAATATGATTTGCTAGTTCTAAAAACATGTTTTAGTAAAAATGGTGATTCCTTATCCTGAATAGTTGATTTAGGAATAACTAATCATGTTTGTTTTCTTTATTAAGTTTTAACCCTTAAATGGAAATTGTTTCCACCTAAACAAAGAAAAAGAATCAAAGTAAATAAGATTTACTAATTCTAGAAACATCTTTAGTAGAGGGTGATTCCTC
>NW_010357100.1:431877-437832 GCF_000414095.1 Morus notabilis | reverse complement strand
TGAGTGTATTTCGCATAATGAGATTATGTGGAACAAGGACATAGACACAATATGAATTTCTAATAATTTTCGTTAAGTATAGAAATTCTAATTGAGTCTACCGATGGTCATTTATAGAATGATCTTAATCTTGAGTTCTTAACAGCTCCTATTTATGGATTTGTGTGTTTTGATTTACTCGGTACGGATTCTGAATCCTATTCCTTGTATTTTGGAGACATGATGAAGTAGGTAGCCGGGAATGTTATTACACGAGATGGAATCCATTCCTTCTTAAGAAATAAGTAGATAAATAATTCTCTTGAGGGTTGATTCGGTACTTGGACCAGTAGGAGCTCTGATTCATGAATGTGTTTTATGAATCACTGTCCATTAGAGAATCAATGGTACTCAAGGATCAAGAAGTAATTAGAGAGGTTAACGGATTTTACCTAGCTCTAATTATGAATTATTTATGGAGGTTTGATCTATATGCAATGACTATATCAAATGGACACTTCACAGTTTGGAAGTAATTTATATCTATAATTTCGAGAGTGCAATTCCAAGTTTATAGTGGAGTAACTATTGGAATTAATAGAATTAATTAATTAATTAAAGTGTTTAATTAATTATTAATTTTATTGGAGCTCGGGATTGTAGGTCCATTAGTCCCCGCGTCGTCCTAGTAATTCTACCAGACACAGAGGGCAAAATGTGAATTTTAGAATTCTGTAATTAATTGAGAATTAATTATTATTTAAATAATGTGATTATTTAAATTTGAATTTGAACACATCTAGATTTATCCATTTAAACTTATTTGATAAGTTGTTCAATTTAGAAATTCAAATTAATTTAAGTTTGACTTAAATTTGAATTTGAATTTGAAATAAAATTGGACTACAGGATAAATGATGATTTTCTCTTCCTTCCCTATCCAGTATTGGCGCCACACACAGGGATAGGAATCCCTAGCATGGCCGGCCACAAGGGATAAGGGATAGAGGAGAATTTTGGTTCGAAATTCAAATTGGAGATAGAGATTGGATTCTTTCTAGAAGTTTGACTTCTACTCTATAAATACTATTTTTGAGACAATTTTCGGGATGGTTTTTTGCCCTAATTTTAGAGGTAGCCGAAATTTCTTTATAGAAATTTTGGAAACAATTTTTCAGCCCTAAGAGTTAAGGCTGGCCGAAATTCTCAAGAGAGAAAGGAAGGAAAAATTTTTTCTCCAAAAATTCCACATCGTGCATGTGATGGTGTTTGTGGAAATTCAAGTGTTTATTGTAACCCGTTTTGTCTCATGTGTGCCCACACACACGTCTTCGTGGATTCTAGGAATTGATGTGGAAGATATTGGTTTTCTAAACATAAAGATTAGAGCAAGGACTATTTGTGGTCAAAGAACTCAAGTTATCATCCGAGTCAGCTTCCAGGTATTTTTCCTGATTGAGTTCTTGATCTTTATAAGTTAATGAGATTAATTTATTCGTGCATAAATTAATATAATCTATAGAGTATCTCAAAAGTTTTATGAAAATTTTTGTTATACACGATCCGCCTCTTCCCCCCGCACCACCACGCTTCCGCACCCGAATTCGATTCGGGCAACCAACAAATTATTCTTTTACAAATCTACCCTTTCTTTTAGGGTTTTGTAATACTTCCTCTCATCAACCTTTCAATTCCCACTCTCTCTCACCCAGTCATTCTCTCTCTCTCTATCATTTTTCTCTCCTCTCTCAACAACGACGATGACTTTTAAATTGTGTGTTTCAGATCGCGACGTCCTCTTGGTGAACGTCAGCTCAAAAATTCAGGCTGCACCTCTAGAGTTTTCTCTTTGAACGCCTTCTCAGCGAACATCAGCTTAGAAATACCGGAGGGCCGCCATCAACGCCGGAGAACTTCAGCTTTTGCTTTGGCAATGAAGTCGACACTGCCGATTGTCTGCACTCTCATCGGTGGGACCTGGAACCAGATCCGGCGGAGGAGATCGCCATGATCTCTGGGAATGTTGCCGATGATCACACGTCTTCTCCAACGCCGTCAAGAGCGACTGCCGTCAGCCGATCTCCTTTCTCTCTCTCTGTCCCAGGTCTCTCTTTCTCTGTTCTCTCTCTCGCTCTCTCTCTTTGAAAACGCTTTCTTACTATTGATCTCTGTAAAATCGCCTCCAACTCCAACCGAGGTCCGATGACAATGGAGGAGATTGCCGAATTTTTTCAGGAACCAGATTTGGCAAGACAAATCACCGCCTTCTAAACAAACTAGATCCAGTCGACTACCAACAAACTTTTTCTTTTGTTTCTTATTTATGTGTTTGTATATTTTGGGCATTGTATTTTTCTCCAAAGTAATTTTTGGTGATTCTGGTTGTTTGTATTATTTATTACTTTTGAGTTTTGAGTTAATATTGTATTTACAGTAAATACATCACTGAATCCAATTTTAAATCTAGTATATACTGTATTTATGAGTAAATATTTCTCTAAATTCGAGTTTGAATATGGTCAATACTGTATTAACTGGTAAATACTTCACTGAATTCAAGTTTAACTATTATAAATATTGTATTTACCAGTAAATACTTCACTGAATCTAATTCTTAATATGGTAAATAGTGTATTTACTAGTAAATATGGCATTTAACGGTCGCCGGAGTCGGTGGCCAGATTTTCGGATTAATATGATATTTAGGAGTAAATTCAATATTTAGATGTCGATCCTGGCGGCTAGATTTTTAGATTAATATGATAAATATGTTATTTACCAGTCGCCAGAGTCAGTTGTCAAATATTCGAATAAATATGGTAAATATGATATTTACCATTAAATATCGTATTTACCAGTCGTCAAATTTTTAGATAAATATGATATTTATAAATAAATATGATATTTATCGATAAATACGATATTTATCGATAAATACGATATTTATCAGTCACGGGAACCGCCCGCCGAAAAAATGTCTCCGATTGCTGAAAAATGGCCGCCGGTCACTAGAGTGGACCATAGTGAACTTGACTATATGGAAAAAAAGAAATAGGTAGGAAACTTAGGAATTGTCTCTGGTTAGGCACTTGGAAAGTGGCTGACCAGTCAGGCACTTGTATAATCGTGTATAAATTGTGTATATTTATACGTAAATTATGTATATTTACATGTAAAGTCGTGTATATTTAACATGAAATACAATAAATCAGTTAATATACATATTTTCATGCTATGTGTTCACTAATTACTATGAAAAATACATGTTTTGAGGATCAATATACATTGTCATTTCTTATAAGTTAATATACACGATTTACATGTAAATATACATGATTGCACAATTATACAAGTCTCATGTAAATATACACAACTTACCTATAAATATACACAATTCATGCACAATTATATAAGTGCCTGACTAAGGACCTTGCCGGAAACTTAAGAGTATTTTTGATTTTTTAATAATATTTAAAACTTAAAATATCAAATTATACTCTAATCTATTATCTTAAAAAATATGATATACGTGCATTTGGTTCATGGATTCAAATCATGTAATTAGAACTATTTTTAATTTACGTGTATTTTTTGTAAGAGAAAATACTGTAGCGAACCACGAACTATGATTCGAATTAAAGAACGAATCTAAAGTACCAAATGGACTCTAAGGGCCCGTTCACTTCGCCGATTCGAGTTTATAATTCGAGTTGAGATGTGATTTTGTGTGAGAGCTTTTTATTGTAATAAAAAAGTTAAATGTGACTGTTTCTGAGAGCTTTTTACTGTAACAAAATTCAAATTCTAAATTCGAATCGACAAAATAAACGGGACTTAAATGTACTATTCTCTCTTTTTATAACTGTCAAGGCTAAGAAGTCGTAACTGGACTATCGTATGTGATGTGAGTCCCGAAGCCAATTGATTTTTTTTTTATTTTGACAAATTTTAACAAAAGTAATTTCTAAAACTACTTTATTAATATTTATGCAAAAAGAAAAGGGCAAGGGCAAAAGGAACAGTAGACATACAGTGTAAAACATAATTGATTTCCCAGTGTGGTCTGACAAGGAACAAATTTGAGTACAGTTCTTAGAGCCGTAGAGTGGTGAGTCGGTGACCTAGCTACTCTCTTATTGCCGCACCCGCATCCTCATGAAGGAAAAAAGGAGGTCACAATTCAATGTAGTTTGAACTTTGAATTTAATGGAGGGGAAGTACTAAAAAAGGGCTTTTCTTTTAAATTAATATTATTGCTTTTTGTAAATCTAAAATGGAGCAAATTTGAAATGTCCTGAACCAACGGCATCGAAATAAAAGAACTTTAATTTCCAAAAAAGAAAAAGAAATACATAATTTTTTTTCTAAAGTAATTTACTAGGATTTTTAAAAGTAAAAATATTGAAAAAAGCCATTTCCGTTATTCCACAAAAATATCAAAATATGTCAATAGAAGAAGAAGAAGATCAGAAGAAGAGTTATTCATTAGTATCTTTGATCACAGTATTAACTTGTCCAAAAATGCTATAGATTTTGGTTCACTAGTTCTTCATCCAATCAAGAAGCTTCTTCCTATTTTTTCAGTCCAAAAAACAAATGAAAAAGAGGGATTATTGTGAGGCTAGCTAGCATTTCTTATATGCTTTTGGTCTTTGAATGATTGAATGTTAAAATTTAAGATCTCGTTTATTTTATCAATTTAAGTTTTTAATTTTAAGTTTTTACAGTTAAATTTTTTTTAAAAATATAACATATATATTTTTCTATTACAATTAAAAATTTTTAAAAAATATTATATCTTAATTTAAATTAAAAATTTAAATTCGTAAAATGAATGAAGCTTAAAATAAAAAAACATTTGACCTGATCCCTATCAGACATTTTGGAATCTTTCACAAAGAGACCAATCAAAAATATATAAACTAAAATCTTTTTTTTTTTTAAAAAGAGTAATGAAGCAAAAAAGAAAAAAGAAAAAAAAAAGTAACTGGGGACCGAACAGTTTCTAATGGGGCATCTCATTTCGTTTCAACTAGATCACCCGACAGACACACACCCCTTTGCTTTTCAGTTTTCTCCGACTCCTTTTCTCTCTTGCACAACGTACACAACTTTTCCTTCTCAAAATAACATTACTTTTATTATTTTCCTTTTCCATTTTTTTAAATTGTTATTATAACACATAACCACGCCTTTTGATGTCCCCCAAAACCCTCTTTATTCCCTGAGCATCTCCAAAAGCTTGTGCTCTCCACGTCCATCGAACTTTGAATCCTTCAACCATTAAAAACACCACTTCTAGTTCTAGTTCTTCCCAAATATATTTTTCTTTTCCTACCAACCAAACAGAAAGAAAAGAAAGATCAGAAACTCATGATAGAGTTCGACTACGACGAGCTTGTAAAGGCCACGGAGAGCTTCTCTCCCTCAACACTCATCGGCAAAGGAAGCCACGGATCCGTCTACAAAGCCAAACTCACAACAAACGACAACAACAAACTCGTCGCCGTTAAAAAGCCTTTTCTCCATGCCCATGAAGAAGAAGATCACGACCGTTCCAAGCTCCAAAACGAGATTCGAGTCTTGTCGTTTCTGCGACAGAATCGGCACGTCATCGATTTCCTCGGGACCAGCCGAGGAAATGGAAATAATCGGCAGCAGCAGCAACAGGTTCTGGTGATGGAGTACATGCCCAACGGCTCTCTCCACGACCTCCTCCATGTCAGCGAAACGCCGCCGTCTTGGCCGAAGCGCCTCGAGATCGCGGTCCAAGTCGCCAGGGCCGTCCGATTTCTCCACGACGAATCTCAGCCCTCCGTCGTGCACAGAGACATCAAGTCGGCGAATGTCTTGTTCGACTGCGATTTCGTCGCGAAGCTCGCGGACTTCGGCCTCGCCGTGCTCGTCCACGTGGATAATCCGGGTCAACCCGCGGGGACGATCGGGTACTTGGACCCGTGGTACACGAAGCCGGTC
>NW_010357100.1:407406-431267 GCF_000414095.1 Morus notabilis | reverse complement strand
AGATAAAAAAAAGCTTTTTTTTTTTTTTTTTTGGCTTGAAAAGAAAGCATTTTTCTTTGATGTGCTGTCATTCTTTTTTTTTGCGTTGGGAATTTTGCCTTTCCTTAATTAATTCTTTTTTCCTTGTACTTTACATTTTTGTCTCCGTCTTTTTTCCTTTTGTTTTTCCTCTTTTTACCAATAGCTTTGTTCTCTTTCTCTGTCATTAGCCGCTCATATTCGGAGGATTTATTTGCATTTTTCTAGAATATATCTTATTCCATCCATGCTCAGGAAATTAGAATGTTTCATGCTTGATGAATATTGTAATATAACGTGGCATTTTTATTTTCTCTTCTTCTTAAGATATTTGTTAAAGATAAATAATAGGATCACTCTTTTTTTTATTATCTTTGTCATTTTATATATTTATTATTTGATACGTGAATATTATAATAACAATAATTTTTCATATAAATTAAGATAAAATTATTTAAAAAGATTATCACTGAAACCAAATTCTTGAAATAATAAATTTTAAAATTAAATTAAATAAATAATATCTTTTTTATTATATAAACTGTTATTTATTTTAAAAAATTATAAAATTTACTATTTACTTAATTTAGTTTTAAAAAATTATTATTTACTACGTTCTCAAATAGCTAACTAAGAAAAAAAAAATTTTCAAACCAATCAAACTAACTAGACCTCATTCGTTTAGCTGATTTGAGTTTAGAATTTGAGTTGAGATGTGATTTTATGTGAGAGCTTTTTACTGTAATAAAAAAATTAGATGTGACTGTTTATGAGAGCTTTTTATTGTAGCAAAACTCAAATTCTAAACTCGAATCAGCGAAACGAACGAAGGTATATCCTAATTTGTTTGGTTTGATTTGATTATCGTCAATTTTTGTTGACACTCTTGTCGTTTATTATTGTCCTTGAATATTGTGTGAAAGTACATCATCCTTTATGCTGACGCTGTTTTACTTTCACATCTAAAAAAACTAGACATCGCTATTGCAATTAAAAAAAGTTAACACGTTTATTTCCTGAATTACGTGCATTATATGATTTTATGACCCGTTGATTTAAATTTTTAATTTGAATTAAAATGTAATTTTATGTGAGAATTTTTTACTGTAATAAAAAAATTAAATGTGATTCTTTTTAAAAATTTTTTATTATAATAAAATTCAAATCAGTGAAATAAACGGGATCTTAATCTCTTAAATTTTTATTTTAAAAAATTCCTCATTAAACTTTTAGTTTTTGACCACTTTAATCACTGCACGTTGAAATTGACAATGAATCTTTGAAATATCATAAATAAATCTTATCATGTCTTAAACGCATAATAACTTTTCTTATAAAAATAGTTATATGAAATGCTAAATATTTTTTTTAATATTTATTACAAGCCATTAAAAAATGTGTTGTTCTTTTTGTAAAAAATTGCAGGTACTGTGCGTCCGAGACGTGATAATCTTTGAGAGATTTTAAAAGATATTTGCTAATTTTAATATGCAGGGACCAAAATAGTTAAAAATAAAAATTTAGAAAGTAATTTATCAAAATTAAAAGTTTAGAAACAAAAGTTAATACAATACACACAATTCAAGTACTAACGGTATTTGTCATTCGCTATAGATTTTAATGACATTTTTAAGAATAAAAAAAATATTATTTATTAATTTGAGCTTGAATTTATGAACTCGAGTTGAAAGAGAAATTTGAACTCAAGTTTAGCCTTAAGTTCGAGTTCAAACTCAAATTTTATAAAAAAATATGAATTTAAATAAAGTTGTAACTCGAATTTAAACTTTTTACGAGTTTCGTTCAAAAAACCAACCCAAAATCTTTCTTCTGTGATATCCTTTTTCGAGTAAACAACCACATGTCATTTATAAGAAGTGTCGTCCACTTGGCGTCATTTTGTCATTTTCCTCCTCACCATTGGTTTGACCTCGACACCAATTTGAAGCTGTTTAGTCCAATCCTGACCGAGTGACCTTCCTAGAGAGGTCTCCAATGACCACCCCTCGGTGAGCCTTATCAATCTGATCTTGCCATGATGCTGAACCTCAGTTTTTTTAACACGTCCACAAATTTTTCTTTCAAAATGTTTTTAAAATGATACATTTTTTCTGGATTAAAAAAATTGTCAATAATTTCAGAGAAAAAATAAAATCAGATCACTAAACACATATAAAAAAAATTGATCTAACCGACTTGACTGAAAAAAGCTAAAATTAAACATAACCGAGTAAAACTATATCAACAACAAATCAGACCGAACTGAGCCAATTGTGAACGGTTCAATTTCGATTTTGGACATGGTTCGTTCGGTGATATCTTTTTAAAAAAAAAAAAATAGAAAATTTCCTTTTTTTGTTGTCCAGTCATCCAAACCGAATCACTTCTTTCAATTAAAAGAAAAATTGGGGAGTTGAAGCGTGACTCTTATAGGTAAACACATGATATGCTTACCACCAAACCACCTGTTTCATTGTGCTATTGTCGATACACATGAATATTTATTGCATTCTCTGGGTTTTGAAACTAACAACAACAATGCTAAGAGTCTCACGTTAGAAAGAAGCTAAAGTTTAGCATTCCTCGCCACTATAAAATGCCATGTAGCAACCATTCTTTCACACTAATATATATTGAGCCTTACACGGGCCCTTTTCTTATTGGGCTTTTCTTGTTGACAACACGTCATTATTTTAAGAAAAATAGTAGAAAATAGGTCAATATAAAAATTTTAAAAAGTATATAGGTCAATTTTTAGTTATATAAATTAATAGATCATAACTTGTCAAGTTATGGTTCATAATCAGATAAGTTATGGACAAACTTATCAAGTTATGGTTTATAGCCAGACAAGTTATGGATAAAAACCGTGAATAACTTATCAAGTTATGGTTCATAACCAGACAAGTTATGGACGAAAACAATAATTTTGCCTATTTATTAACTTATATAAACTATTGACCTATTAATTTTAATTTATCTTAAATCTTGGCATATTTCTCTCTTTCTCCCTTACTTTAATAGCTTCTAAATTACTATAAAAATTTATTATTGTTTAATTATACGTATCATATAATATCAAATTATAATGAGACAAAGGTAGCGCCTTATATATAGTCTTTATTTTCAAACCACATATAGAGACACGATCATCCATTAGTCGATTAAAAAAGGGTGTTGCATTCTAAGTTTATTAGTGGCAAACATGTTAGACGATGAAAACTCGTCAACATAAATATAATAAATTTTAAAATAGTTTGTGCAAATTTAATGATTTAAAATACGATTAAAAACAAACAAATAGTAAAAACACACGAGAATTATAGTGGTTTACCGTTAATTTAAGAGCTACGTCCATTATGAGGAGGAGATAATTGTCTATCATTGGAGGAATTACACATTAATATTCACAATGAAACTTAGAGGTTTCTCGACCTACAATCATTTATTTATATCGTTCTTCACCGTCTAGTTGGTTTTTTTATTTAATTCGGAGATATTTCACTCATATTTTAGGATAGTTTCCCAAAAAGTGGGGATTACAATCAATCAAAATGATTTCTTTGTTTAAATTTCATATATTTGAATTACAAATAGCTAATCTCGCATGTTTTTCAACTTGCGTAAACTCGACTTCACAAGTGATTTCATAACCATCTTTGCCTACAATTGTTGCCTATTATTGGGCATGTCAGAGGCTCTAGGAACAGTTTAAAAACTCTAGAAGAGGTAAAATCCACCTCATAATTTTATTATTATTTTATTATGATTATTATTATATTTTTCAAGGAATTTTTATTATAGTTTGTTTAACATAATTGATAATATTTCGTTGAATGTATTTTCAGCGCCTAATTTTTGGAGGAAGGGGTTTAAATGGCTATGCAAAAATTTCAGCTAGCCCTTATGTAACCATCCAAGGATGGTATGCCGTCATCTAATCTAATCTATAAAAGTTACAGTTTGTATTTGAATTAAATATGTATGTTTTTAAGACCTTGTTATTTTGTTAGTATATTTCTTTTTTAGGTAGTCTTTACGGTAAGATTTTTTTTTTAAAATCTATCGGTAAAACACCTTATTTTAACTGTTGGATTAAGTTTTCAACGGTCAACGTAGAAAAATCTTTCTTTTTATATAAAAAGAAAAAATAGAGCTGTGATGAATGTTTTACTATGTCATGTACAGTATGTGAAACGAGATTGTGTCTATTTTGAAACATAAAAGGAGACGATAGATAGCGAGAGAGATTTTTAGAAACAAAAATACACATCAATATGTAATTGTAGACATAACTTAAAAGATAATATCACACCTATATCCATCAAGTGAGTATGAATCTCCCACCGCAAATTAAAAAAAAGGGGAAATTTTTTGGTATGTCAAGTTTTTTTTAACTGTTAAATTTGTATATTTTTTTTATTTTTATGTGATTTTATTTAAATTTAACAGATAAAAAACTTGACATACCAATGTATTAACTAAAAAAAGTCTCATTAAAAAAGCACACACATCAACATAAATTTTATCATTCACATGTACAAAAATTCTATTAAAATTTTAAGCTGTAATTATCTCTATTTTTTCACTAACAAATTATATTATTATAAGTTGGGAGGCCACAAATTTCCGTTATCAGTTTTTATGATATTCATCTTCTGTTGTTTGATAATGTGTAATTTCAAAGGGACAAAAATTTCAGCATTTTCTGCAGGTTTCGTTCAAGAACGCTCAAATCACCATTTTCTTCTGTTTCAAAAGGGAAAAAAAAATAAAAAAATCACCATTTTCTTATTATTAGGCCTATGCGCCTCTAACGGTCTACGATAGTCCAGAGTCCAGACCGGTTTTAGTCTCCGCTCCGGTTCGCAATAACAGAAGCAAACTAAAGAACCGACATAATAACAGAAGCTTTCTTCTCTTCCTCTTCTCTCTCTCCTTTCCATCTTCTCCACGACTCATTTACATGTCGAACCCTAACCCTAATTCTGACGCTGAAGCCTTGATTGTGCATTGAGAAGGAAACAAGGTTTTAGCCGGCAAAGAGATGGAGGCGCATTTCAATCACAATCTGTTCGAGAGACGACCCATTCTCAAGTCCAAGACTCCCGCTGTTAAATGGATCAAAGAATGGTACCTTTTTCTTTTTCTTTATTCGATTATTTCCTTTCTTTCCTTTCGGGTCACTCCTGATTTTATTGATCATACTTCTAGGGCTCAAGTAATGTTGTTGTTTTTCTTTTTGGGAATATTTGAGATGGTGAATCGAAAAAGGGATTTCTTTGGATTGATGTAGTAAAGTTTGGGGAAAATTTATGAATTATGAGACCTGATTACTGATTCTTGTCGTTATCTATTTTTTTTTTTTTGGGAAGGAATTTAGAAATTTTGACATTTTATGGGGAACAATTGTCGTTCCAGCTGAAATTCATTTGTTTCCAAGGAAATGGGTTTTAGAAATTTCTGCAGAAAATTCTAAATTAAAACTTCATAATCCATGCACTGAAATTGTAACTGACTTTTAAACTAATTCATTTTTTTTTCTCATTAAAAAGTTTACAACTTTTAAGTTGTTAGTATAATTGATTAGTGTTTCGAAACTAAATAGGTTGCACAAAAGAAAAATTCTCACAACCGTTCACATTTGCATACTTGTATTTGTTCTCTTTGAAATATTCCCAATTGAGAACATAGCAAAAGTTGTTATTTTCAAGTGGAGGGTGTTATCCTTGCGTAGTTATAGGCTTCTAGCTAACAATTTATCTTGTCGTTTAGGGTTCCCCAAGATGTTGTAGCGACTGGTGGGAAGTGCTTTCTCTTAAAATGGGTTACAGGTACGTCTGTCTTGGTCTCTCCTTTTCCCTCTCATTTTTCCCACTGATGTTCTGTGTATACTCTCTTCCTCATTGCCTTTAATCATGCTTAGATGTTTGTGTCTGAATTTCATCGGCTTATTATATGAATCTAGACTTATGTTTTCTTCTCTTGTATTCAGAGGGGACATTGAAGGCGTTGAAAGAGAAGGCAAAAGAGCCAGAAGTACCAGAACCAGAACCGGAGCCAACAACAGAAGTGCTTTTTCTTTGCAGCTATGAAGGCTGTGGAAAGACGTTTATTGATGCTGGTGCTTTGAGGAAGCATTCTCACATTCATGGGGAGAGACAATATGTTTGTCATTATGAGGGGTGTGGAAAGGTATTGTGTCATACATTTTAGTCCCGTCGCCCTCTCTTCTGCCATTCCTATTCCTTTAAGTATCTATTTCGTTATACACTAGCCAGTTTGAGAGATTGAGATAGTAGTTGTAGTGTTTTCACTGTTCCCCAAAAAAAAAAAATTTCCAAATGGTAAGATGGATACTAAGGTCAACTCTGTTCAATCTGTTCACACACTGACGTTTATATCTTCGGGTGTCTTATTTGGATATCCTGTTTTCCTTTTATCTCCCTTTCCTCTCACCTTATGGAGCAGTCTTGAAAATAATTATTATTTTGTTGCAGAAATTTTTGGATAGTTCAAAGTTGAAGAGACACTTTCTTATTCATACAGGAGAAAGAGATTTTGTATGTCCCCATGAAGGCTGTGGTAAGGTGATAATGTATTCCCCGCTTTCTCTCTCTCTCTCTCTCATATGATCTCTTGGCGTCTGTTGTTGAATTTATCGCGTCTGTTGTTAAATTTATCGCGTCTGTTGTTGAATTTATCGGGGTTTGCTGTAATTTTAAGAAATGTGCTTCTTGACGAGTTCGTTGAAACACCACATTTTTTTTAAAAGATGTCTTTGGGAATATATGAACCATAGCTTTGTGCATTCTACCAATTTCAATTGTGAAATCTGCAGGCATTTTCCTTGGATTTCAACCTAAGGTCACACATGAAGACGCATTCGCAAGAGAACTATCACATTTGCCCATACGCTGATTGTGGGAAGAGATATGCTCATGAGTACAAGCTAAAAAACCATATTTCGTCTCACCATGAAAAGGTTGGTACACTATTAGTATTCATGATGAATTTTATCTTGTAATTTGTATGTATGTATGTATTTTTTTTTTTTAAATTATCATGCTTTGAAAGGTGTTGTATGTTTCATTGATAGGCTATGATTAGAATGAAGGATACAAAATTTTCCCCCATAAGTAGGGGAAATTTCTGCCGGCTGTGGATTTCTCCTCCATTAATTATTGTTTATTTTACAGAGTCCGGCTGTGGATGTGACAAAGTATGCCCCAGCTCCGGAGAAGCCAGCCAAAACGCCCAAGCCTGCTGCAGGAGTTTATGGTTCAGCATCATCCGACCGCCCGTATGCTTGTCCTTATGAAGGGTGCGAAAAGGCCTATATCCATGAATACAAACTCAAGCTTCATCTGAGGAGAGAACATCCTGGGCATATGTCTGACGAGAATGCTGAGAATGCTGCCACAACAGCCAATGCTGATAATGAGATGGATGAAGGCAGTGACCAAGATGCCTATGGTGGTGGGAAACGTGTGAATGGCAAAACCCAAAAGCAAAACAAGTTCAAACCAAGTCTGAAGTTACCTCCTGCAAAAATTGCGCAACGTAAGGGCTCGACTCCATCTCCTGCTAGGGTGAACATAGTGAAAAAACCATGGCCAGTCAAAGATGAAGTTTACGAGGGAGAAGACAGTGAAGAAACGGAGGAGGACCGTGACAACGTTGAAGATGGTTGGAGATATGCGGAAAACCACGAGGATGATGATGAAGAAACAGAATATGAGGATTGAAGACTTTTTTTTTATTTTTATTTTTTATAAATAGTTTTGGTTGTAACTTTTGCTTTTGAATAGGCAGGATCATAGCATTTTACTCCTATTTGCCGTTGGAATGATACAAATATACATAGATGTCAGTAAATCATAGTTTCCATGTTCAATGTATGCCGACATGTTTTCTAAATTCAAACGAGCTTTTCATATAGAGGGTCTTTTACGTAGCTTGCACTTTCTATTTCCGTTGCCTTTTGAAAAACTGAAAAAAAAGTAGGGCCTGTTCGGTTGCTGCAACTCACTCGAAAAAGGCCCTCGAGTGAGTTTTTTGCCCAAATTTATGTTCGGCGTTGCTGGTCTCAAAATAAAACTTGAAAATTAATTTGAGTTCCGTCTATTCCTGCTACTTGAGTTTATTTCTTTGCATTTCTACTGTAGATTTCTGTTACAGATTTCAAAAGACCTCAACTTGGGCTATGACTCGAAGCAGCATTGGTCTTTGAACGACAACACGACAATCTGCTCGGTGATGACAAACAGACGGCAACAATAGCGGTTCGGCGAGGGGAGAGTGGTGAGTGGTAAGCGGCAGAGATCAACGGAGCATGGGGTAGTGATGGTTCGGCGCGGAGATCGACAAAGTTCCGGAGAGGGTGGTCGATGCACAAATTGTGGGGTTTCGTCTAGGTTTGGCTGTGAATTGTGAACTGTAGCGCAAGAATGGAATTGATTTGCAGAAGCTTATATTTATGATTAGTTTTGGTTTTGCTGATACGCTAATTTGTTGTTTTGGCGTTTGCTTTTCTGATGCTTGTTTGCTTCTCGAGAAAGAAGAGGAAAGACAGGCTTGGTGGGCTTGGGGGGCTTTCCGTGACATTGAACAAGGGGGATATATCGACGGAGAAAGTGATCTCTAGGAGCCAAGATGCGAACAATAAGTTGGTTTTCTTTGAGGGGTGTTACTATGCGTTTGATTTGGAGGATTTGTTGGAATGGAATTGATTTGCAGAGACTCATGTTTATTATTAGTTTTGGTTTTGCTAATTTGTTGATTTGCTAATTTGCTATTTTGCTTTGGTTTGGGTTTTCTTTGCTCTTTTGCTCTTTTGCTATTTTATTTTGCTTTGCTTTGCGGTGAATGAAAGGAAAAAAATAATAAGTTCAAAAAAAGAAAAAAAATCTCTCAATTATTCACAACTTAAGTCCTAGTATAATTAAATATAAATTTAAAAAGATTCTCATATCAAATTATAATTTAAATATGCACAATTAAATATAAATTTAAGTTACAATTTTAACTCAAATTATAATTCAAACTCAACTTAAAAATTACATTCAAGTCATTTAACTTAAAAATATAACTGAACACCCGTAATCTTTTTCCAATCTCATTAAAGTGCGAACCAGAAAATAATTCCGAAAAAAACTAGTAGTCTTTTTTCGGATTCCATTTCGAATGTCGAGTTGAAAAACTGCAAAAACTAGCACTTTTTTTGGATTCCATTTCAGGTCGTTTATTTTCTTCCGGCAATTGCGAGTTGTCACAAAACGACGTGTCGTTACAGAGACAACGGTTTCAGCGGCCACGCCCCCTCCAAAAAAAAAAGAAAAAAGAAAAAAAGGGAAACTGACTGGAGGATATCTCATCCTTATCTCATCAGACTTCGTCTCGCATAAAGACAGAGATTTCAGCAAATGATGGACCTCGACTGAATGAATGTGATAGAGATAGCCACCCAACGGCTGTTAGACATTGAATATTGATGCCAAACAACTCATTAAAGACCAAAGTTAGGACATCTTTTATTTGAGAGGTTTTTAACACAATTGTTATCGTGGTAAATTATTTCTTAAATTTTTAATTTTAAAAATTAATTTCTTAAACTTATAAAATTATTATAATGTGACTTATTTAATTAAAATTTTCAGATTAGATATGTGTATTATATTTTGATTGTGATGCTAAAATTTTCATCAAAAGTGTTTTTTCAACATTAATTTAACACAAACATAGTTATAGTTGAGAGAGTAAGGATTGTTCTTTTGTAATAAAATTCAAAAAAAAAATTAAACTCAAGTTACAATTTTATTTAAGTTCACGTTCTTTTAAGTTTTAATTTTATTCAATTTTACTTAATTTTATTCAAATTATAACTTCAACTCAGATTATAACTCAAATTTAACTTAAAAATTACACTCAAATTATACTCAAATTACTCTCTAAAAAACAATCCTCGGACTTACCAAAACAGTACAAATTCAGAGGACAAATAGCCGCACAGATTCGACCTCCGCCTACACCCTACACACTGTAAAGTCAAGTATCATGAGCTCCTTCCGAGAAGTTGCTTATATGCTCCATTATTGAGCCCTCTTTTTGTCTCAGTACTTCGTTGATCATCATCACCTGGTGTTTTGTCTGAAATTCTGATCTTGCAAGAAACCAGACGACGTCCTTTTAACGGGAATGGCCGAGGCCATCGTTTCGTTCGTGATAGAAAGACTCGGAGACTTGCTCCTGAATGAAGCAAAGTTCTTATCTGGAGTTAGAAACGAAGCTGAGGAGGCGAAAACCGAACTGCAACGAATAAAATGCTTTCTTGAAGACGCAGATAGGCGTGCAAGGCAAGGAGACAAGACGATTCGCCAACATGTTGCGGAAATAAGAGAAGCTGCTTATGATTTGGAGGATGTCATTGCAACTTTTGCCTTGAAGGCGGCTTCTAGAAGTGAACAAGGTAGAAAGTACGTACTCAAACGATTTGCTTGCATCTTGATTGATCTTCATAAAGTTGGCAATGAAGTTGAGAAAATCTGTGAAAAGATTTCTAGGTCAAGATCGAGTTTCCAAGAATTTGGGGTACTGGTACAATCAAGCAATAATGAAGGCGCAAGTTCTTTGAATGAGAGGCAGCGAGGAGATTTGAGGCGAACTTTTTCTCACAACATCGATTCTGATTTTGTTGGATTTGAAGAAAATGTTAGGGAATTGGTGTCCCACCTGACAAGAGAAGGATGTCTTCATAGAGTTGTTTCAATTTGTGGGATGGGTGGCTTAGGAAAAACTACACTTGCAAGACGGATTTACTATCATGGCGATGTAAGACATCACTTTGATTGTTTTGCTTGGGCATCTGTGTCACAAAAATGTCAAGCGAGGGATGTTTGGGAGGGAATTTTGATTAAACTCGTTTCTCCTACCGCGGAGAAAAGAAAAGAAATCAAAGAAATGAGGGATGATGAGATATCCAAGGCGCTTTACACTGTTCTGAAAGAGAAGAAATGTCTAGTGGTTCTTGATGATATTTGGACCACCGCAACTTGGGATTGCCTAAAGTCTGCATTCCCGAATGTTAGATCTGAGAGCAAAGTATTATTCACCACTCGGAATAGAGATATAGCTTTACACGCCGATCGCAATAGCATCCTCCATGAGCCGAGGTGTTTCAACAAGAATGAGAGTTGGGAATTGTTTGAGAAGAAAACATATTTCGGTGAGAATGTCGAAAAAATTATTTCACAGTTATGCTGTCTTTTCATTGTATTCTAAGAATAACATAAATACGACTACTTTAGATCCATTGTTAAAGACAATTGTACATTTGCAAGTCTTTTATTGGTATTCATTTATATAGTCCGAAAAAGGATTGGAGAGGAAGTTGTCCTGTTTCGCAAAATGTACAAATACTAAGAACATAGTAATAAAGATATAGATTTTCATGTTTCTTTAACTTTTCTATTTTGCAGATTTGGAAGATGACAAAAGGAAGGAAACATTAGCGCGAAAGATGCTTGATTATTGCAATGGATTGCCATTAGCCATTACAGTGCTCGCAGGACTTCTATCCAGTAAACAAACCATCGATGAGTGGGAGACTTTGCATAAGAATATTAAGACATATATGAGGAAGGGCAAAATCAACGAGCAAGAAGACTCCAACTTAGGTGTCTCATGGGTGTTGGGTTTGAGTTACGATGAATTGCCGTATCACATGAAGCCATGTTTTTTGCACTTGGCTTATTTCCCCGAAGATTTTGAAATAAGGGCAAAAGAACTATGCCGATTGTGGATAGCAGAAGGCTTCATATCCATGGAGGACGCGGCATATGAATGCTTGAGGGAATTGGTGCAAAGGTGCATAGTTCAAGTGGCAGAGTGGGGCTCAACTGGAAGAATCAAAACATGCCGCATTCATGATCTTATGCGAGACTTGTGCTTGTCAAAGGCACAGGAGGAAATCTTTCTAGAATCTATCGATCTCCACAAGCAACATGAGGCGATAAGTTCTTCTTTTGGCATGACAACAAATTTGATTCCAAGCAATAAGGTCCGTAGACTTGCCATCTATTTGAACAACAACAGTGCTGATGAATTGCTCTCTCTCATTAGAGCTAAGGATGTTTGTCTTAGATCTCTTATATGCTTCAGTCCAGAACTATATACATCCTATGAGCAAGTAATGAAACCAGTGCTCAATCGCTTCCATTTGCTTAGAGTTTTGAAGTTTGAAAATCTCAGCCGAGGTCATGTTGGAAAGTTGCCCAAAGAAATAGGGGATCTTATCCACTTAAGGCTTCTTAGTTTAAAGGATAGTTATGTGGAAAAGTTACCATCATCCATCGGGAATTTGAGATGCCTCCAGACCTTAGACTTGCGGGTAAAAGCCTTCTCTTTTCAGAAAGGACTTCAAATGTCTGAAATACCATCTGTGCTATGGAAATTGGAAGAGCTTAGACATTTGTATCTACCACAGAACTATTTTACGAGAGGCCGTCGTTCGAAAAGCTACTTCAGAATTGGCTACTCTGATAGTATATTGTTGTTGGATAATCTTACCAATTTGCAAACAATGGTGAATGTTTCGGCGAATTACGGTTATCTACATGGATTGGGGAAACTGACCAATCTCACCAAATTGAAAGTAAATTTGGGGTCTAACTTCATTGGTCCAAGAATTTTGTTTAACAATCTTCGATCTCTGGCCATCTATTATTCAGATCTTCTTGAAGTTCAATTTCACCATGACGATCAGGAACAAACTCAGAGAAGACGAATGGCTGAATTTAGTGTAGCAGATGTAGAAATGCTTATATTGAGCTGTCCTCAAATTTACAAACTGCATCTGCAAGTACCTATAAAGTGGCTACCACAAGATAACCAATTTTCTCCCAACCTTATCAAGTTAACACTAGTTAATACTTGGCTCGAGCATGACCCGATGGTAACATTAGAAAAGCTCCCAAATTTGAGGATCTTTGCCCTTGATTATAATGCCTTCATTGGAACTAAAATGGTGTGCACCACAAGAGGTTTTCCTAAACTCGAGTCTCTTTCCATTTGTTACCTTGATAATTTAAAAGAGTGGAAGGTGGAGGAAGGGGCCTTACCGAGCCTTCGTCGTTTGCATATCGTAAACTGCTTAAGATTGAGGACAATTCCAGATGGGGTAAGATATCTAATTACTCTCAAGGAAATTGTGCTCCAACATATGCTCAGGCAATTCAAGCAGAGAGTTGAACAAGGAGGAGAGGACTTCTACAAAGTCCAGCATGTGCCTTCTCTTGTGTTCATGAATACTTTGGAGTTTTAGCTCTATTCATGAGGTACTGCTTACTTATTTAAATTTACATATTGCTCAAAATTCTTTTTCCTTTGGAGTTTTAGCTTTTCAAGTTCTTTTTCCTCGTCGTTTTGCCTTTACTTATTTAAATTTACATATTGCTCAAAATTCTACCAGGGTTTATCCAGGATCGGAGTTTTGATAACGAAACGTGGCTCTTTTGGGTTTTCTTCTTTCTTCTTTGATTGTAAGAATATTTGCCTTTTCCACTTTGTTGTATCATTATGAGCTTTGGTGATCTTGCAGCTAGCAAGCTTACTGAATCACTTATGTTTGTACTTGTATTTTTCATTATCTCGCATGTAAGATATGGAGTGAAAGAATTGCGACTATAACATAAATAATCGTATTTTGTCACGACAAGATACACATAAAAAAGGTCATTCATTCATAGATCAAGGTCAAAACAAGTAATCTGCATGACAAATTAAAATAAAAGTAAAAAAACAAACAGGATGGACCTGGAATGGGAGTTGTTACTTCTCTTTGTTTAGCCAGTAGCTCTGTTTTCTCTGTTTTTTTGCCTCGTCCAATTCTGTTTCCTTTGGAGAAATATTCAAATTCTAATTTATGATTATAAAAAAAAGATTAGCAAGATTATGGAGGGAACAGGATGAAGGAAAATAATCAAAATATTAAGTTGGATTAAAAGCATAAGAAAGAGAAGCCTGGGAAAGAGTTGTTTTCTTTGATTTTGTGATTTTCCGTTGTGCATATGCATGCTAGTGTATTTATTTATTTTTATTTTTATTTTCTGGATCTGAACATATTTATTTAAGACTACTACTACAAGGTTCATCAGAGATGACAATAATTGTCTTGGACGTTTATTTCAAGATTGCCTCAATGCAGAACAGATTCTATTTCGTTGAAATGTATTTGTAGTAAATGTAAAAAAAGGAAACAGAATCGAATTTGTAGCCGTTAATCTCATAAGAAAACGACAGCAATACCGAAGACGACAAATATTTCAATATACTACAAAGGAATTGCAAAACGACAACAAAAAACGTGAGCAGTGTAAACGTCGTGCAAACATATAAGTACAATAGTATGGCAATATCCTATTTTGGAGGTTATTGATGCATGAGTTAATTTGGTCATTGTTTTTAAAACTTCTTGTCGTTTGTTCTCGCTATGCAGCTACTTGCCGTTTAGTCTACTTTACGTTACCTTATGGCATTTTACCTCTGTTAATAGTCGTTTTGATGTTTTGAGTAGCTCTAAATTTACTCCCTCAATTATTGTCTTTGATCTCGTTCCTAACTGCTATTTACAAAAATGTTATACTAAGGTCTCGTGGATTTCATCAATTTGAGTTTTTAATTTCAGTTTTATTATAATTAAAAGAGAAATAGTAGAAAATAGGCCAATATGAACAGCTTAAGAAAATATATAAGCCAATTTTTAGTTATAGAAATTAGTATGCCATAACTTGTCAAGTTATGGTTTATAACCAGATAAGTTATGGAAAAACTTGTCAAGTTATGATTCATAATCATACAAATTATGGACAATTATGAACAATAACTTGTCAAGTTATGGTTCATAACCAGACAAGTTATGGACAAACTTGTCAAGTTATGGTTTATAATCATACAAGTTATGGACAATAACTTATCAAGTTATAGTTTATAAACAGACAAGTTATGGACGAAAATAATAATTTGGCCTATTTATTAACTTATGTAAACTATTGGCTTATTAATTTTAATTCATCTCAAGTCTTGGCATATTTTTCTCTTTCTCCCTAGTTAAAAATTCACACAAAAAGTTACTTCTAACTTTTTCTTTCTGTTACAGTTAAAAACTCTCACATAAAGTCATATATCAATTTAAATTAAAAACTCGAATCAGTGAATTAAGTGAATTAAACGAGGCTTAAGTGTTTATGAAAATTTCCTAATTTTAAAAGTTGGAATCCTATTCTATTTATAGAAACCTTTTCCTAATTTAAATCGCTTTCTAATTTCGAATCCCATTGCAATTATGACAATCTAAAAATACTGTATAAATTAAGGGTCTATTTAGTTCGTTGATTTAAGTTGAGATGTGACTTTATGTGATAATTTTTTACTGTAATAAAAAAGTTAGATGTGACTGTTTGTGAGAGCATTTTACTGTCGCAAACTCGAATCAACAAAATGAATGGGAGCATGAATTCTTTCTTATTCTCGACACAATCAATATTTCACAGCCAAAAAAAAAATCTTTCTAGAGAGAGAGTATTAAGAGTATTTTAACGAGAGAGAACTATTAATTTAGAATCTCAGAGTGTGTATTTCTGTTCATTTCATAAATTCTAATTTTTAATTTTAATTTTAGTTAAAAATTCTCATAAAAATTTATATTTAATTTTTATATTAGTAAAAAATTCTCACCTAAAATTATATCTCGAAGATTAAAAACTCAAATTCAGGGACTAACAATCGGGAAGAGTTTCACGTCCAGGTCCTATGAAGGTGAAGAACAAAAACCCAGCCCCATTACAAATCATCGCCGAACAAATCATCCGTGAGGCTCGGGAGCTTCAGAGGGCTGAGAGACTTGCCGTGCGGACTCCGAGGCAGAAGATCGTCGACGCCGGAGAGCTCGCCGACTACCGCTTCCGCAAGCGCAAGGAGTTCGAGGACCAAATCCGGCGCTCGCAACGGAACAACATTAACGTCTACATCAAGTACGCGAAGTGGGAGGAGTCTCAGAAGGAATTCAACCGCGCGAGGTCCGTCTTCGAGAGAGCTCTCGAGGTCGATTGCCGGAACCACACGCTGTGGCTGAAATACGCCAAGTTTGAGATGAGGAACAAGATAATCAACTACGCCAGGAATGTGTGGGACCGAGCCGTCTCGATTTTGCCTAGCGTTGATCAGCTCTGGTATAAGCGTATACATATGGAGGAGATGCTCGGGAATGTCGCCGGAGCCAGGCAGATCTTCGAGAGGTGGACGGATTGGATGCCCGACGGCCATGGTTGGCTTTCCTAGATCGAATTCGAGCTCCGATACAACGAGGTGGAGCGCGCTAGAGCCATTCTCGGGAGGAGCCCCAAGGATATCAGGTTGACCATATCAGCTATTAACGGAGATTAGGAATTTTTTGAATATTGAGTACCGAGATACAGGTACGGTTCATCGCGTTACTTATCCAAGCGTGTTGCCGGATAGTCGGATATGCTGTACTCTGATTTTTATGAGGTTAGGAACCATTTGCTGTTACCAGCATTGCTCATTATTAGGTAACGCATTCCCGTTTATCGATTTGGTGACACGTTGTCGCTTTCGCTTTAATAATGAGTGATATGGAGTCATGCCTTCCGTGTTATGGAAAGATTCTTTTTTTGGACACTGATAGTAAGGTACACGTGTGCAATCCTATGGAATATTATTAGTTGCATGGCTAGTAGGAGGTTGACTATATCCACTACTAATTGTGTAATATAAAAATAGATGGTGAAAAATGTTATCAGATCTCAATTTTGAAGGTAAAATATATCAAATTAATGATGGTGGAGATTCCATAAATATATGGACTATGAATATTCAAATTCAAAATGGGAAGATAATAATAAGAGAAGGGTTTGAGTGATTTTATGTACCGTTTAATTGATTGATTTAAAATTTTAATGTAAGTGATTTTATGTAAAAAATTTTAATTGTAGTAGATAATAATAAGAGAAGGGTTTGAGTGATTTTATGTACCGTTTAATTGACTGATTTAAAATTTTAATGTAAGTGATTTTATGTAAAAAATTTTAATTGTAGTAAAAAAAAAAATATAATTTTTTATTATAATAAAATTTAAATTTTAAACTTAAATTGATAAAATGAACGTGATCTTAATTTTTAATTTAAGATTATATTTTTCTATCATCATTGTTCAAAGTTATTGGTTGTAATTATTGTAGTTCAGTGGAAGTTGATCAATACATATGATGGTTTTAGATTAAGATTTTTTTTTCCCTCCTTCGTTTGTTCTATTTTTCTTTTCGGGTCCTATTCTTTAGTCTCTTATTGGTTATCCCTTAAATATTGCCACTTCATTAAGCATTATCACACACCCTTCATATTATTGTAATGAAAATAGGATTACCATTTTTCGACATAAGCTTACTAAAGTCGGTTTGATATAGCAAAGAGGGAATTTGAAACAAAGATAGAAATAAGAAAAAACAAAACAATTACCTTTATTACAGTGCAAAGTGATGCATAGCAAAACGGTACGGAACAAGGGAAAACAGAGAGAAACAGAGGCTATAAGGCAAAAGAAAGAGAAATAACAGCGACCAATCGTTCCATAAAAATGGCGGTGATGAAGACATTACGACAAATCATCAATGTACTAGGTAGCTGAAAAGATTTGGTACAACGGAGAGGATAAGACAAAAAGGAAAACCCAAAGAACCACCTTTAGTTCTGGTACACCAAACTCTGGCATTGGATTTCCTGTTCTAGAAGCGATGTTTGCAAATAGGGACAACACTTCTCTGTTTTTTTTTTTTTTTTTTTAATTTTTCCCCTCATTTTTCCAAAATAGGGGACCTGTAGTACATATTGATTAGTAAATGCAAAAAGAAAGAAGAAAGTTATGAATTATGATTAACATGGACGCATGTAAATTAGATAAAATAGTACCTGAATAATAGAGCTGATCCAAAGGACTGATAAATACGAGGGAAGGCAAATGCTGAACTTTGTAGAAATCCTCTCCTTGAATTTCTTAGGCATAGATTGGAACACAATTTCCTTGAGAGTAATGACATATCTTAGTCCATCAGGAATTGTCCTCAATTTTCGGCGTTTTCTGATATGCAAAAGACTAAGGCAAAGTAAGGCTCCTTCCTCCACTTTCCACTCTTCTAGATATTCGAGGTAATTAATGGAAAGAGACTCAAGTTTAGGAAAACCTTTTCTGCTGCAAACCATCTGAGTTCCAATGAATGAATAAAGACCAAGGTGAAGGATCCTCAAATTTGGTAGCTTTTCTAATGTTTACCATAGGGTCAATCTTAAGCAGACGATAAATCAGCGTTAACTTGGTGAGGTTTGGAGAAAATTGGTTGGCTTCTGCTAACTTCAACCAATTCATTTTCAGATGTAGTTTGCAAATTTGAGGACAGCTTAATATGACTGATTTTACATTTTCGATGAATTCAGTCGTGTGATCAGTGGCCATATAATAAAAAATGGTGAGAGATCGAAGATTATTAAACCTAATTCTTGTACCCCCTGAAGTTTGGTAAGATTGGTCAGTTTCTCTAATGAATCCAAAAAATGGTAATTCACATTAATACCAACAATTGTTTGCAAATGGATAAGATTATCCAACCGCAACATGCTTCCAAAATAGGTCCGTAGATACAAATTTCTCAGCTGTTCCAATTGATAAATCCGACTCTGTTGTCTAGGAAAACCATATAAGTCTCTTAACAGCAAATCTAGTGTTTCCAAACATCTCAAATTCCCTATGGATGACGGGACCTTTTTCACATGGCTACCCCTTAGACTAAACAGCCTCAAGTGGATAAGATCTCCAATTTCTGTAGGCAATTTTCCAACTTCAAGGTTTTCAAATTTCAATACTCTTAAGTAAATGGAAGCGATGGAGCGGGATTTTATTCGTTACTTTCTCATAGGTTGATTTATCCGATTTTGGATTGAAGCACAAAAGAGACCTAAGAGAAGTATCCTTTTTTCGAATAAGAGAAAGCAATTCATCAACACAACTATAGTAATCGAAATAGATGGCAAGTCTGCGGACCTTATAAGTTGGCATCAAATATGTGGTCATATTAACAGACGACGAATCGATCGCTTCATGCTGGTTACGAAGATCAATACTTTGCAGAAAGTTTCCCTCTTGAGCCTTTGATACACAAAAATCTCGCATAAGATCATGAATGCGGCATGTTTTGATTCTTCCAGTTGAGCCCCACTCAGCCACTTGAGCTATGCACCTTTCCACCAATTCACTCCAGCATTTGCACGCCGCATCCTCATTGGACACAAAGCCTTCCGCCATCCATTCTCGACATGACTCCTTTGCCCTTATTTTAAAATCTTAAGGGAAATAAGCCAAGTGCAAAAAGCATGGCTTCAAGTGATACGGCAACTCATCTTAACTCAAGCCCAACGCCCATGAGACACCTAAGAAAGAGTCTTCTTTCTCATTGATTTTACCCTTCCGTAGAACTATCTTGATATTCTTGTGCAAAGTCTCCCGTTCACGGATGGTTTGTTTATTCCATAGGACTCCACCGAACACCGTAATGGCCAATGCCAAACCACCGCAATAAGCAAGCATCTTTCGTGCTAAATAAAAATGAAAAAGGAACTATATATGTGAGTGACAGCTACAGACATTGAACAATTGTTTTCACTATAAGAAAAAAGCTATTATTGACGATAAAAAGTTGTTGCCAAAAACAAAGAGTTGTCGCAAATGCATTTTTAGCGACTACTTGTCATCGCAAATATGTCGCTGCAATTGATTCGTCACGAAAGCAATTTTTGCGATGACAATTAGTCGTCACAATTGTATTTGCGACTACAATCGTTGCAAATGAGTCGCTGTAATTATTTTGTCAGTTATATCGTTAAGATGACATGACATTGAGTATTTGCGACGACATTTTACGAATTAAGTCATTGCAAAAGATGCAAAATTAGGTGACATAGCTTATATTTTTTGCGACTACATTTGTCGTTGCAAATAATATTTTAATTGTTTATTTATTTTTTTTCTCATTTTAATAATTAATGTTGTATATTACTATATATTTAAATCCAATATTAAATATAATTAATAAAAAAATAAAAATAGAAATAAAAATTATTATTGTAAAAAGTAATTAATAAAATAAAATATAATATAATTATAGTAGAAATATACAGAAATAAAAATTGTTATATTAATAAAAATCTAATCTCCTAAATTAGCATCATCACTAGAATCATCGTCGTTATCATCAGAAGGATTCGGAGGCGGATGACCTGGACGAACATACGGCACATGAGGAGTAACCATTGGGGAAGTCATGTTGGGGTGCATTTGAGTGAGGAAGTCATGCATCATTCTAACGCTCCCGTACAGCTGGAGGTTTTGCTGGTAACTCTGTTGTAAGTATTCTTCTACATGTGGATCTGAACGTGTCGTAGAAGATCTTACCGAGGGTGAGCCAGATAACGATCCATCCCCTCGATAAACCTTTTATGGGAGTGTGCGACCCACTCTAGTCTTGTGTCCTCTGCGGGTGCCCGGAAACTGCTCCATAATATCCTCTTCGTTAACTGTTCCTGCCCCAGAAGATCCAGAAGTAGCAGACTGCGTCTAGATCTGCGTTTCTCTTTCTCCCTCCATCTGATGCTACAAATATTATAGAAAAATAATTAAATACATAATGCGATTTAAATAAAAAATATAATTAAACATTACGAGTATACTTACAAAAGTATGCTACTTTTAGTGTTTTTGGACGGTTTTGGATGGAGAAAATTAGAGAAAACTGAGAGGGTCACCGGAAAAAATGGAGAAAAGAGTTCTGCGATCGCGTTTATACAGGTGACTTTTTGCGACGACATTTGTCGTCGCAAAAAATATTAAATAGTCGTCACAATTAATATAAAAATGGCGTCGTTCTTCTTCACCATATTAATATTT
The DNA here is from genome assembly GCF_000414095.1 of Morus notabilis. Taxonomy (NCBI): domain Eukaryota; kingdom Viridiplantae; phylum Streptophyta; class Magnoliopsida; order Rosales; family Moraceae; genus Morus; species Morus notabilis. The sequence continues at coordinate 410,242 of NW_010357100.1, read as the reverse complement.
CTGAGAATATTCTTGAGGAATATACCCGTGCTCATTTTTTGCACGACTTATTTATAATGTTTTCACAAATAATTTTAAGGAATCCGCTAAAGTTGGAGAAAATTGAATTCGCAGTTATTTGCGATGCCATTATTAAATAAGTCGTCGCAAAAAATATTCATCCTTGATAGAATTTTCTAAAACACTGTTTCGTGACAACACGTGTCATCGCAAAAACACTCGTCCTAAAAAGAATTTTCTGGAACGCCATTTATATTTGCATGCAAAGCTACATTTATATTACGGGTGGTGAGTAGTATTTTGCTATGTCTATCATCTTCTGGAATTGCAGCTTTTAGGCGATCCCATGTCGAAGTTGTCCAAATATCATCGAGGAGCACCAAACAGTTCCTATCTTTCTGAACATTGTAGAGCTCCATGGCTATTTCATCATTCCTCATTTTTGTTATTTCTTCTGTTTTTTTCCTTGGTTGGAGAAGTGAGATTAATTAAAATCCCCTCCCACACATCTCGTATTTGACATTGTTGAGATATAGACGCCCAAGCAAAGCAATCAAAATGACTCCTGACTTCAGCATGATGATAAAACCTTTCTTGCGAGGGTAGAAATTCTAAAAATGATATAGACGCCCAGTGATGAGATTTGATATCGTTGTCAAGTCCGACAACATCTTGTTCGACGACATGAGAATAAGCTTGCCTCAACTCTCTAATTTGTTGTTTGTTCGAAGAACTTGCAGCTTCCTTGACAGCTACTTCTCTTGTGCCGTATGTTCGTAAATCTAAGGTCAAGCTAGAAATCTGGGACGAGATTTTCTCCATCTCCGATCCAACTTTGTGGAGCTCAATTCCTTCATGCAAGATGCCACCTCCTCTCCTTCGAAACTCAAAATTTACAACAAAAAGATTCAATGACATCCTCCAAAGCATAACCAGATTCTCTTATTTCTACAACCCAAAGGCGTACTCTCTCATTTCCATCTCCATCTCTGACATATGAATCTGCGTCTTTTAAGAAACAACGCATCCATTGAAGCTTGGCTTGTGCATCCTCAACTTGATCTTTGACTCCATACACTACAACAATTATGCCCATTTGCGACGACATTTTTTGCAATGACATTTGTCGTCACAAATAATACACTATTTGCGACGGCATGTCGTCGCAAATACCTACCGTTAAATAAAATAACCATGTCGTCGCTAATAATTTCAATGTCGTCGCAAATAATATTGGCGCACAATTTTCAATGGCGCAGATTATTGGCGCCAAGGTAATCTATTTTTTTGCGACGACAAGTCATGACTATTTGCGACGACATTCATCGTCGCAAATAGTTTTACCTTATTTGTGACGACATTGTTTTAATGTCGTCGCAAATAATCTTATTTGACGATAAAGTAGGCGCGGGAAAAAAGCATTAGTTGCGACGACTTTAAAATATTTGCGGCGAGAACTATTATTTGCGACGACACTGGGGTTTTTGCGACGACTTTTTGTCGTCGCAAAAACCCCTTTTTCTTGTAGTGATACAAGAATATTGCTTCAGCAACGATCAAGTCTCTACGTCTTTCAATCACAAAGGAAACAACAGCATCAGCCATCTTTGAAGTTTCTTAAGCCATTTGTTGTGGAAGAACTGTGTGATTGAAGGACTCGTAGATTGTATATCTCTTCTTGTGCGAGTGAATTTGTCATCATTTTTATAATTAATTTACAACTTTTGCCAATTTTTTTAATTATTTTGCAAGTTGTCATTTTTTTTTAATAATGTAGTTAGTTTGCATTGCAAGATGGCTATGTTTACAAAGGGCCAGGGCCGGTTCAATATATAGAGTTGAGGCCTACGGTTAAATCTATATGAAATAAGAAACATGAGAAATAGTTTTAACATTATTGTTGAAAGATGAAACATAAGCTACAGAAACTTGTTTTCGGAAGAAGGTAAGGAAAGGCAACTCCATTATCTAAAAATAAGATTCAACAGCAAAAAGTTAATATATAGAATTATAGATATTTATGTAGTAAATACACAAATTTAACGCAATATGTTGAATAACGTACCTTAAATCCGAACAATTATACAATTATAATTTATAAACTTAGCAACAAAATTAAACAATCATAAGTTCAAACAATTGAGCTCCAATATTCTTTAGTCCTTCCAATCCAAAACAGGCAATTTTCGTTATTTCTTATTCCCGTTAAATTAAAAGCTAGCAAAGCGTAAGTTATTTTTTGATGAGTCCTTCTTGGAGACTATGTAATTGGTTACATTGACTTGTAAGTACGTATTCAGCCATTTTGTTTTTCTTTTCTTTTGATAAATCCTAAAATAAATTAACTTGGCATTCTTGTGCCTAAGTGGAGATTGTTGCAAACGTGGTACAGAATGTTTAATAAATTAATGATATCTCTGCGTTCCAAGTCATGAACAAGTCACTTTCATGAAGACCAATCTGAAGTTTTTAATTAGAAGTAAAGTTAGTTTTATTTGGTTGAGGGGAAAATATGGAAATTGGCAACGTAGTAGTGGCTACGTTCTGGATTTAAGGCATTAACTGTAAACTAAATCTTTAAAGGATCTAAACATGCTTCTAACAAACTCAATAACATTCAGATCAATATTGTAGAATAGAATCAAAATATCGAATTGAAAGCATACGGCCATTGACAACTTCTTACGCTCGACAGATATTAACTCGGATTTAGTACTTTTAATTCTCACTCAATCTCAAATAGATGGTGTATTTTACTTAATAAGATTGAAAGGCTTAAGGACCAACCGGAAGGAAATGCACTCGTATATATATATATATATATATATATATTTAC
>NW_010357100.1:405946-407358 GCF_000414095.1 Morus notabilis | reverse complement strand
CAATAAGAAACAAAATACATGAATCATGGCGATAGATCCTCTTAAAATGAGTATTATCTTCCATGTATCACAATGCATCATGTCTCTTAAACACTAGCCCATGCAACTTAATGAATAAACCCTATGTTTATTCCAAGTCCAAACAATAATGATATTTCTCAAAATAAATGTGTACACTAGAAAAATCAAATATGAGAAAACATCACAATTAGAGTTTCATTGAAAATAACATTCGTTCTTACAACGAAAATCACATAAAGGAACCAAGTCCCATTCTATCTACATGATCCTTAAATTTCAATGGTGGCATGCCTTTTGTTAAAGGATTAGCAATCATTAATTCAGTGCTAACGTGTTCAATAACCACTGTTTTTTCTTTAACACGTTCCCTTATGGCTAGATACTTGATGTCGATGTGCTTGCTTCGACTACCACTTTTGTTATTCTTAGCCATGAAAACTGCAGCTGAATTGTCACAATATACCCACAATGGCCTAGAAATTGAATCCACAATTCCAAGCCCAGAAATGAAACTCTTCATCCATACACCATGCGAAGTAGCCTCAAAACAAGAAACGAACTCAGCCTCCATAGTGGAAGTTGCAGTCAAGGTCTGCTTTGCGCTTCTCCAAGATACAGCTCCACCAGCAAACATAAATATGTATCCTGATGTTGATTTTCATGAATCAACACAGCCAGCAAAGTCCGAATCAGAGTAGCCAATCACTTCCAAACTATCAGTCCATCTGTACATAAGCATGTAATCCTTAGTCCCTTGAAGGTACCTCAACACTTTCTTTGCAACTTTCCAGTGGTCCATACCTGGATTACTCTGATATCTGCCTAACATCCCCACATCAAATGCAATGTCAGGTCTTGTGCAGACCTAAGCATACATCAAGCTTCCAACAACTGAAGCATAAGGAATGTTCTTCATTTGTTCCCTTTCAAGTTCATTTTTAGGGCATTGATTCAAATTGAATCTTTCACCCTTCACAATGGGAGCTACACTTGGTGAACAATCTCTCATATGAAATCTCTCTAAAACTTTATTGATATAGGTCTCTTGAGACAAACCCAAAATTCCTCGAAATCTGTCTCTATGTATCTTAATGCCAATGACATAAGATGCATCACCCATATCGTTCATATCAAAGTTTTCAGAGAGGAATTGTTTCACCTCATATAGCAAACCCCTATCATTGGTTGCAAGTAAAATATCATCCACATACAAGATAAGGAAACAAATCTTACTCCCACTAACCTTCTGGTATATATTGTTGGGAATAGTGTCCTAGAAGCATAAGATGTAATAGGATATTTATTATTTAATTAATAAAAGAGTTTATTCATCATTTTATGTGCATATATTTATGAATATTTTATGAATATCAAATGAAAATTCCGTGATT
>NW_010357100.1:403723-405106 GCF_000414095.1 Morus notabilis | reverse complement strand
TTAATTTTATTGGAGCTCGGGATTATAGGTCCATTAGTCCCCGCGTCGTCCTAGTAATTCTGCCAGACACAGAGGGCAAAATGGGAATTTTAGAATTATGAAATTCTAAAATTAAATACTCGAAAATAATTAATTGAGAATTAATTATTATTTAAATAATGTGATTATTTAAATTTGAATTTGAATTGTGAACATAATTTAAATTTATCATTTTGAACTTATTTGATAAGTTGTTCAATTTAGAATTCAAATTTGAATTTGAATTAAAATTGGACTACAGGATAAAGGATAAAATCTCTTCCTTCCCTATCTGAATTGGCGCCACACACAGGGTTAGAAAATCCTAGAGTGGCCGGCCACCTCATGGATAAAGGGAAGGAATTTTTTGTTCCAAATTCAAATAGGAGATATATATTTGATTCTGTTTTGAAGTTTGACTTATACTCTTTAAATATGAGAATGATAGAAAATTGTGAACACAATTTTTGAAAATAATTTTCAGCCCTAAGAGTTAGTGGTGGCCGAATTTTCTCATAGGAAAAAGAGAGGAAAATTTTTTCTCCCAAAAAATTCCACATCATGCATGCGTTGGTGTTTGTGGAAATTTGAGTGTTTCAGAAACCTGTTTTGTCTCACGTGTGCCCACACACACGTCTACGTGGAATCAAGGAATTGACATGGAAGACTTTGGTTTTCTAAACACAAAGCTTGGAGCAAGGACTGTTCGTGGACAAAGAACTCAAGTTATCATCCGAGTCAGCTTCCAGGTATTTTTCTGGATTGAGTTCTTGATATATAAATTAATGCGATTAATTTATTCGTACATAAATTAATATAATCTATAGAGTATCTCAAAAGTTTTATGAAAATTTTTATTATACACGATCCGCCTTTCCCACGCTTTCGCAGTCAAATTCGATTCGGAAACCATCAATTGGTATCAGAGAGATCTATAAACGATATTAATTTATGCTTCGATTATTTGATAATCAGTAGTGATATATTAAATATGTGATATTTAATTATGTATGTATGTGATGGGTAGGCACTTGCATTTATGGATATTTATTTTAATTCATGTTGATGAATGTATGGATGGTGGATTTGGTCATTAATTATATGGTTCCATGGATCGGTTATATTCATTCAATAATAAATTATTTGTAATTTAATTTAGGATTAGAATTATTGTAATTCTAGGTTTTGGGTAGAATTAGGGTTTTTGATTTTGAATCAAAAGGAGGCCTTGAAGATCAAGTTTGAAGCCTTTAAAGAACCCAAAAAAATTCCAGAAAATGGTCAAAAGGCGCGCTTCAGTGCGCGACCACAGCGCGTGTCCAGCGCGCCCCAGCGTGTGGCCCCAACGGCCTTAGCGCGCCCCAG
>NW_010357100.1:403205-403582 GCF_000414095.1 Morus notabilis | reverse complement strand
CGTGTGCCCGCGCACGGCGCGCAGCCATCTTGCGCGCGCGCGTGCCCCAGCGCGGTTGGCGGCCCAGATTCGGGATTTGATCCCGAATGGGCCCGAAGGTTTTCAAAACCCTCGTAATGCGTGCTGACGGACCCAGAAAAGTTCCGGACCCCAAGGAAGGTGAAATTCAGCCCGAAGACAAAGAATGAAGCCGAAGAATAAAGAACTCGAGAATCGAAGACCCGTTGATGTAATAGAAGAATATAATTATTGTAATTATTTATTTATTCGATTCGATTGAGTTGTAATATTTTTTCATATGGGACCCGGTCAAATCCATCTCAATAGTTGATTGCATATATTTATATTTTATGTTGATAATTATATATTATATGTCC
>NW_010357100.1:401309-402964 GCF_000414095.1 Morus notabilis | reverse complement strand
TGGAATTTCACATATCCGAAAATAAATTGTTTATTTTTTGATTTGAAAATCATGAGATGTTTTTTCAAACAAAATACATATTTACAAAATAATGAGTGGGAGAGGGTTGTATGACAATACGACCCACTAGTCTCCGCCATTAGCACAACACCGTGAGATCCAGAAAGGGACTTTGCGGCGACATTGAATTGCCCTCTTAAAGGAGAGTGTCCTTGCCGGATCAATAACAAGGTTGGCTTCCTAGAGATAAGATTTCGAGATGTATTTCTGAATTGACTACCCAAAGGTAGCAATCCGGAGTTAAGTCTATGGAATCTGAAACGGTGGGTTACACTCATACAATATAATCAAATCTGTTGGTTATATTTTGACTAAAAATAACGGTAGTTAATAAATATGAAAATATGAGATATTTTGAATATATTTATTAACTGAGAAGAGTCTCGGTCTAATTGGCATATAACTTGACTACCCAAAGGTACACTTTATATGTAGAAAATTAGATTATTGTTGGCATCTAAAATTAAAACATGATTTATGTATTTTTCATGTGCTTCATGCATCATATTTAATTGTGCCAAAATTAACATGTCTAAAATATTCATAAATATATGCACATAAAATGATGAATAAACTCTTTTATTAATTAAATAATAAATATCCTATTACATCTTATGCTTCTAGGACACTATTCCCAACAATCTCCCACTTGTCCTAAAGCAGGTGTGTCATGTCTCTAATCCCAAATCCATCTAAGTGCCGATCAAATACATTCAATGGCAATGTCTTGGTGAATGGGTCAGCAAGGTTGTCTTCTGACGCGATCTTCAAAACTGCTACATCGCCTCTATCCACAGTGTCTCTGATCAGGTGATATTTCCTTTCTATATGTTTCGCACTCTTATGGCTTCTAGGTTCCTTTGAATTAGCCACCGCTCCACTGTTGTCACAGTAGAGCTTAATTGGCTTATCCATATCTAGAACAACTTTCAGATCAGTTAAGAACTTCCTGAGCCATGTAGCTTCTTTTGCGGCTTCACAAGTTGTAACATATTCAGCTTCCATGGTAGAGTCAGCAACACACTTTTGCTTTATACTTCTCCATACCACGGCTCCTCCATTAAGACTGAACACAGATCCAAATGTCGACCGTCGACTATCTTTATCCGATTGGAAATCAGAATCTGTGTATCCGGTGAGAGACAGATCTTCTCCAGAATATATCAACATATAGTTTCTCGTTCTCCTAAGATACTTGAGAATACACTTTACTGCAACCCAATGATCTCATCCTGGGTTGGATTGGTAGCAACTGACCACTCCCACTGCATAGCAGATATCTGGTCTTGTACACAACATGGCATACATAAGGCTTTCCACAGCCGAAGCGTAAGGATACCGTCTCATATCTTCTTCCTGTTATGGAGTCTTTGGACATTGTTCCTTAGAAAGGTGAATACCATGCCTAGAAGGCAAATTCCCTTTCTTGGAATTCTGCATCCAATACCTAGACAACACTTTGTCTATATAAGATGCCTGTGATAACGCCAAAAGTTTTTTCTCGCGATCTCGAATAATCTTAATCCCAAGAACATAGCTTATCTCTCCCAAATCTTTCATTTGGAATTGGTTGGCTAACCACTCCTTTACATCTG
>NW_010357100.1:398948-400991 GCF_000414095.1 Morus notabilis | reverse complement strand
AGGAATGTTCTTCATTTGTTCCCTTTCAAGTTCATTTTTAGGGCATTGATTCAAATTGAATCTTTCACCCTTCACAATGGGAGCTACACTTGGTGAACAATCTTTCATCCGAAATCTCTCTAAAACTTTGTTGATATAGGTCTCTTGAGACAAACCCAAAATTCCTCGAAATCTGTCTCTATGTATCTTAATGCCAATGACATAAGATGCATCACCCAAATCCTTCATATCAAAGTTTTCAGAGAGGAATTGTTTCACCTCATATAGCAAACCCCTATCATTGGTTGCAAGTAAAATATCATCCACATACAAGATAAGGAAACAAATCTTACTCCCACTAGTCGGGTAACATATACATTGATCCATAATGTTTTCTACAAATCCAAATGAGGAGATAACATCATGAAATTTTAAATACCATTGTCGGGAGGCTTGTTTCAATCCATATATGGATTTCTTGAGCTTGCAAACCAATTGCTCACCATTACTAGAGGAAAATCCTTTTGGTTGTTTCATGTAAACCTCTTCCTTTAATTCTCCATTGAGAAAAGTCGTTTTCACATCCATTTGTTGCAACTCCAAGTCAAAATGGGCAACTAATGCCATAATGATACGAAGTGAATCTTTCTTAGATACATGAGAGAATGCCTCCTTGTAATCAATTCCTTCCTTTTGAGTGAATCCTTTGGCAATGAGTCTTGCTTTATATCTTTCAATGTTGCCTAATGAGTCTTTCTTTGTTTTAAAAACCCATTTACATCCTATGACTTGCACCATTAGGCAACTCAACAAGTAATTCTCCATTGAGAAAAGTCGTTTTCACATCCATTTGTTGCAACTCCAAGTCAAAATGGGCAACTAATGCCATAATGATACGAAGTGAATCTTTCTTAGATACATGAGAGAACGTCTCCTTGTAATCGATTCCTTCCTTTTGAGTGAATCCTTTGGCAGCAAGTCTTGCTTTATATCTTTCAATGTTGCCTAATGAGTCTTTCTTTATTTTAAAAACCCATTTACATCCTATGGCTTTTGCACCATTAGGCAACTCAACAAGATCCCAGACCCCGTTAGATGCCATAGAATTCATCTCATCTTTCATGGCATCATACTATAAATTTGATTCTTTGCAACTCATAGCTTGTGAAAACGTTTCAGGATCATTTTCGGCTCTAATGTTGTAGTTCGATTCTTGCAGATACACAATGTAATCACTAGGTATTGCTAATTTTCTTGTTCTAGTAGATCTCCTTAATGTCGTTTCAACATTACCCTGGGGATCATGTTGCTCGATCAGTTGTTCAACAACTTCTGGCAATTCTTGAACATCTTGATCTACTGGATTATCATCAACAACTTGTGGAACTTCATTGATTAGTTGTCTAATACCCATTTGCACTTGAGGGGCATTGTGTGTAGCGACCCTCCTTTGAGGCCGCCACTGTAACTAACTTTTTAACTTGTACTTACTGAAATTTCTTAAAATTTACGGAACATTTTTTTTTTAAGGGTCTTATTATAAACATAAAATACGAAATTGCTTTCTTAATTAAAATATTCAAACCTTAACATATCTGTTTCATAATCATAATTAACAAAACTATTTGTAACATAAAGCTGATTGCGGAAATATTTGCGAGTGGTATCCATATCCCGAGCTCCACATCGTTCGTCCACTCGCCAGCAGTCACCTACAGTATAAACATTCTATATTGAGCTTTCGCTCAGCAAGTAGGAACTATCTCCCGCAAAACAACTGTAAGTTCACATGAATAAATATGCATGAGCCAATTATGCTTAATTATGATGTCTTATCAGAATCTTATTATCTTATCTTATCTTTCTTACTGATGGGCCCGAGTGCTCGTACCACTTGCGCGCAATCATCGGGACGTGAGGGTTTGCAAGGTCCCCCATGACACCGTGATTATAACTTGAATGCCTCCCTTGAGTCAGAGGACATCATTATTATTATTTTTTTCTCCCTTGTGGAGCTTGAGTTACCTCCCTTGTGGAGGCTGGTACGGCACTCAACTGAGATTA